>NW_010326277.1:0-12232 GCF_000700745.2 Antrostomus carolinensis
CGTGTCAACCGCACCACACAGCTTGGTGTGAGAGATTATTCCTGTATAGTTGATTTTAAGGTGTCATTGTATTATTTTTTTAGATAATAAATATAAACCATCCTCTCTATCTCTAACAAGTAGTATGTAACTTTTCACTTTAGGCTTCAGCATACTAGAAAAAGAGGCTGCAAGATGAACAGAATTTGCCTTAACTCATTAAGGAAGTAATGGATTTTTCCCCACTAAGAATTATAATCTATTTAGATCTAGGAAGATTAAAAAAAAATAAAGTAAATAGCATTTAGATTCTTAAAAAAAAAAATACTCTGCTACTATTACTTGAGTAGCTACTGATGAAGCTGTATCCATAGAAAACTTATATTTCAGTAGCAAAAATCATTACATCTTCATAGTTCTGCTTTGTTATCTCCTACTTAATAGTCTGAGGAGGGTTCTGCAGGTCAGTGATTGTCTCATGTCTGTCTGAAGAGTGCTCCAAGTCTGATCAGGTTCCATAATGAAATGGTTTTTAACCTACCTCATGTGAAGACATTCTCTGTAATATCAAGAACAATTAAGGAATTGGTTTCTACACAAAAGAACAGTCAGAACTTTTCTTAAATATAGCTGAAAGTAAACATGATTCCTTCTACTTCTTATTTCTTGAATAATAATAATAATAATAATAAAATAATCCCAGAATAGCTCAGTTGTCTCAGTGCTTCTATAGATAACAGAAATGTAGAGACAATGGGTTTGATGTAACTACTCATGCTTTTCTCTGAGACAACATAAAACAACACCTTACATTTTTCTGGTGATTATATCAAACACAGTGTCCTATTAAAGGAGATGCTTCTCATCCATGAGATCCAGGAGGGTTTACTTTCTGAACTGGATAGAAGACCCTGAGTTCAGTCCTAGGTTAAGTGACTTGAGCCACTTTCATTCCCAGCTCATATTTTGAAAGTCCTATTGCCACTATGTGAGAGTATGGTGGCCCTTTTTACCTTGGACTCTGGGAATGCATCTGCAAGAAGCAAATCCCATGCTGTAGGTTTTCTTCCTGTGGAAATGTGCTGCCTGCTACTCTATGGTAAATAAGATGTGTACACTAGCAGGATGCTTGCAACATTAGGAGATGGACTCCTAGTTTCCATTGTTATTGAAGAATAACATCAGTACTGCTCTTTCAGCCACAGGCCTGTTGTGTGGACAAACAACTGAGGCAGAAACCACTGTGGGGACATGCTGTCTGCTGTATCTGAGCAGGCAGTGCTGTGATATGAAGCTTTAGTGCCAATAGCTGGTGTCCCCATACTTCACTGACAGTAAGTGACTGTTCCCTTATCTCAGCCTCTGTCAATGTCAACCTCTGCAGCCTGGCTGTTACTAATTCTTGTCGCTCAATGGAAAACCGGTGTAAGTCCTTTAGGGGTAAGGAAGAAAGTAATCTAAACAGACATGTCTTTGCCCCTGGAAACCTCTGCCCTTCTTCCCTTTTTTTGTCCATCAGGATAACTTTTGCCCATCTCAATGTATTGTAGGTTTTGCCTCTAGGTTGCAGATAAGTCCTTTAAGAGTTTCTAGGGACTGTGGCTTCTAAAGCTTGCTGTCAGGTTGTCTCTCTCTAGTTTGGTTTTAGAGCTGGCTAGGAGTTCCCAAAGTTAGATATTAAAGTAGAAGTTGTTTTTAAACCTTAGTTCTGTAGCTTAATTTGACATACAAAGAAAACTCTACTATTTCAAAGACAGTTATCTGCCATTGTGTACTAGTGATTTCAGGTCTTCAGAGAAAGTCTGATGTGTGATTCTGTGAAAGTCAGGTTTTTTTACACAGCTACAGTTTCTTATACAGCTTCAAAACAGTTCACCTTGTGTTTTACCAGTCTGGAGTATCCAGCACTAGTCATCTTCTGAGGACACTCATAATAGTTTCTCAGGATCTTCTGTGCACCAAAGCTTTATGTTCATGTGTGCTACTCTTATATGATGATGAATACTGTGACTTTCTTGTCAACCTGTGCAATTCCCAAACAAGTTGTTCTGAAATGAGAGAGGTGCACTGTATTTTATAGTGAGACAATGTGACATAACTCAGCAGTACAGCGGCATGTAAAATGGTCTGCCAGGTCATGAACCCTCAAAAGGTCTTTTAGAAGCTGCATAATACAGCTCAAACTAGACACAGGCTGATCGTGTCCAAGGTATTTTAAGAGCAGAACCAAAGCAAGAGGCCATTTCTTCCATCTACCTGCTTGCACTGAGCATTACCCTAAAAGCTCGATCAGGCCATATGAATTCTATCCTGCTCTGCATCAGTTATTTTCAGATTATGATTTCTTTCAGAATGTCTTCTTTCACTGTATGCTCTTCATATGCATGGAATACATCTATTCCTCCTCCTGGCACCTTCCACTTTGTGCCTAAATTCTGGACACAACAATACATCTGAACCTTTGTGTACTCTGCACTTGTATCTCAGTTTACACTGGACTGTGGCAAATGGATTGAAAAGTAAATAATAATAATAATAATAATAATAATAATAATAATAATAATAATAATAATAATAATAATAATAATAATAATATAAAATAAAACAGGCTGGAAATGGCAATACTCTATCCTGGACTTTTATTTGAATGATTGGGAGTACAAGAACAAGTGCTTGTTATTATGCAAATACTGTTCATTCTTAGCATAACCTTTGCCTCCTTGTGAATGAATGAGAACCCATAAAACACATTTTAAAATGAATGATAATACGTTCTTTGTGTGAATTATATTATGGAGGTACATCATATTTCAAACCCAGTATGTAGTTATTAAAAAAGCTTAATTGAATACAAAGGCTTTGTAACTAAATATCAAATACTGAATCAAGGGGGATGTATGAACCATGAGCTGCTTTCCTGGTATGTAACACTACAATCTCCAAAAATGCATATCCAAAATTATGGAAAAAAATTCTTCAAGGCTGCACAATGATCCTTTCTCCATAAAAAATAAATAAATAAATAAATAAATAAAGTAAATACTTTGCAAAAACAGCTTCCTGCTCTAAAAGAAGCCTGCCAACCTTGATGCTCAGCTGCAAGCACCACTCTGGTCAGCAAGACAACAAAATTGTTTGTCTGTAAGGAAAATATAATTTTTTTCTTATTCTTTTTTTCTTCTCTCTCTCTCCTCTTTTTTAATACATTCGTTTTTAAAACTCTAAGCTGGGCTCTGCTTACCAGTGTTCTCTTATCAAAATAAATTCCCTAACTCATGGTGAATGTTTTCAGATGAAACTGTTGAACTTATGATGAAAAATGTCAGTTGTCATCAACAATCAGATGCTCTGTACAAAGAGACAGGAGAAGAAATCGCAGCTCAACACACGTAGTGCAAAACAGATTTCTTCATGGGCCTGAAAATGCTGTGCACAATGCTTTCACAGCTTGAAAGTTCTTCACTGAGTCAAACCTAAACCGGTGAAAAAGCTGCTATTTTTACAGTGTGTGAGAGTGGATCCAGACAAAGGGAAAACATTTTATATGAAAGAAATTTATTTTTTCTAAAGTATTCTTTAAGTAAAATTAAAATTTTCAGAGTAAATGTAATCAACTTTTTTTTTTTTTTATTAGGCAAATGGATTTAGTTTTGATACATAAAGTGCTCTAGAAACACAAGTTTTGCAACAAATAGGAATATCTTAAATCAAAAGCTGGAAATGGAAAATGCAAATTATTTTGAACTGGATCACAGTTCATCTACCTGGACCCATACCTTCCTTTCCCATAGCATCACATTTTGCTGTTTGTTTTCCAATTTGGCTTTGAATCCTGCAGTTACTGGGAGAATGAAGTGTAGGATAAAAGAGTTCATGAGCACAGTTCATGTCTTGACATTGTTACTACTTCTGGACACAACTTTCTAAACAATTACTCAGATATCGATTCAGTTACAAGGCCTATCTGATATGCCTTAAAAATCTTGGGCACACCAAGGGATTCAGTGACTCACAGTGTTCTCCCTGAGCTCCTGCATCAGAACGGATGTAGCTGTGCACAGCCTGTGTGAAGCACAGGGAGTTAGGCACATCAGGGTGTGATGCACAACAACTTATAGTATTTATGTGAAGAACTCATTGGCTAAAAACCCCATATACAGTCCGAGCAGAAACCAAAACACAGTCCAGCTCCTGGATGAGTGCCTTAACTGCAAGGCCACAGAGTCCTGCTTTTCCAGTCTATTAAAAGTGAAAGATAAAAGAGAGAGTGTGATGTCTCCTGATGCTACAGCACCAACTAGCTTGTATAGTTAGTGTGATGAGAATATGAGTCTATATAGAAACAAGAGAGGAATGAAGTCCTTCTCAGCCTTGATTAGTCCTTTCACTCCAGAGGTGTGGAGCAGAGGGCAGTGTGTGCTTCCACTTCTGTGATGCCTTGGAGACTCGTACCTACCCCTGAGAGCAGTGTAGAGCTTGATCCAGCAGACGTGGTGGGAGAAAACTGATAAGAACAGGCATGTCAGGCCAGGCAGGTGAAAGGCATGGTTTGTGCATTCCCAAAAGCCCCCTGTGCCACTCATCTGACCAGCTGTACAGGCTCATAATCAGAACGGTGCTGCCTAGAGAGCTCTGAATATGGAAAACTTTGCTATCTCCAGGCTTAAGCAACTGCAGAGTAAAGTTTAGGATATCTAATGTTGGATTTGGTACCTAATGCCTTTGGGAGTTGGCCTCGTTGCTAGCAATTAAATTTGCATCGCATTAGATTTCTTTTCAGATCCTTTTGTATTATAATATCTTCCATTAATATCAGAGACCTTTATGCTATCTGTGATGCATATCCATCATGAAAGAAGGTTTTTCCTCTGAAAAATTTAGTGCTGGACATCCTTAACCTGAGGTTATGAACCATCTGGTAGAATCATTATTCCCTGTTCTCACAGTCTCTGAATAGCCTGATCCTTTTCACAAAGGAGGAGTGTTATCTTCCACATAGATGTGAACAATAGAGAAAGGAAATATTCTGTCTAAAATTCTCAGAGAGATTTTGGTCTGAGAGAGAGTGAGGCACTTGACTTATAACTGTCACCCAGTTCAGAGCTTTCATCCTAATGCTGACTTTGTAATGTCAGTTGCTGATACATGGCAGAGTAACTTTCTGGTTGCATTTATAAGTTCCCGTAATGGAACATCTGTATATTTGATGTAGTCAACCAGTTGACTTTCAGAGTTCCAGTTACCTGTACTTAACCTGGTGAAGACAGTCAAAATCCACAAGTTTATTCTATGTTTTTATTTTGAAAATGACATACATAATGTTTACTGATTTACTTTATTTTTTTTTAAATATTCTGATCTTTCCCTTTAGCAGTCACTAGTGCTAATGATTACAGTTAAAATTGTCTAAATTTTTACCATTAAAAAAAAAAATCTCAATTTTTATCTAAACCTGGATTGCTCTAAACAGTTATAATCCATCATCTTAGTCCTTAGTTTTAGAAAAATATTATTTCTATTAGAATTCTGAAATTAAAAAAAAAAAAAATGGAAATTGATGCAAACTATGCCAGGTTTTCAAATGCTTTTATAAAAATATTTTCCTCACTGTGTGCTGAGCATAAATGCTATCAAATAATATATTGTAGAAAACAATAACAATAAAATAAATACCTTGCATAATAAAGAGTATCTCAAACACAAAACTAGCTTGTCAAGAAGTATAAATAGCTTATAGGAGATATAAAAATGGATGATGTGTTAAAGTACAAAGGAGAAATAGCAACATAATGGATGTATCGGTACTCCCTTTTAACAGGGGAACAAGCGATGGGGAGAAACACGACAAGAACAGAATACACAGAGGAGCAGGTGATGCAAGATATAATTTAGAAGCAGAGATCAAAAAGTATCAAACTAGATAGATCAGAGGAAATGACTGGGAGTAAATGAGTATTCTATAATTGTCGTACATTTGAAAATATTTGAAGTGCTGATTGAAAACTTTATACACCTTCCCATAATGCTGAAGCATATGGCAATAACTCTTGCTTCATAATATGAATCCCCAAATAGTTCAGAGACTGAGCTAATTAGAACAAACTACAGTATATTCTATATTACTGTATTTCAACCAGCTAAGGACTCTTGTTTAGAATATTGATTGACGGCTATGAGGAAAGTTCAATATAGTAAATCTGTTTTAAAAAAATAAATCAGTATTTATATAGTATCTTCTGCAAATGTCACTGTTAAGAACAGTCCCATGACTCCTTTCTCACATCCACCTTTTCCTACTTTGCATCCATTTTCATTAAAAATTAGTTTACACTCCCAATAAAGTTTATATACCGTGTGATTAAATGAGCTAAGATTTTTTTCAGCTTCTATATAGACAGTAGTGGCTTTTTAAAATATCAGTAGTTCATAGAGGTTTGATCGCCTGTTTGTGCAATTCCTAGGCAAAATTTAAATTTAGATCAATGAGAGTTTTGCATGTAAAAACGCATAATAGTGTCTAAAGACGAATCAAGTAGTCCAAGTGTGGCCATGGTCAAGTAAGCAATGTGCTAGTGGCGTAGTACTGACAAAAGTCCTGCTGGATAATTTAACACTGTCTATGAAAATAAATTAATTATCCAGGGCAGATAAAAGTAGCGTATCATGAAGTTATTCTGGAGATCAGAAACATATTCAGCCTGGTTCTCTTCAGTGTGGAGCAATAGGCCTCCAGAAATAATTTTTCTCTCTTGATAGTGAACCCCAGGCATGCCAGACATACATTTTTTTTTTAATGCTTCTTGGTGTCATGATGGTTTGGGTAGGAGCTCACAAGATCAAAAAGATAAGCTAGGCTGATTTAGACAAGACTGTAAAAGTAACTGTTAGCTCATTTTAAGGGTCATGTATACAAAAGGGTGTCCATTCCAATAAATAAATAACCTTGAGCTTCCTAACTTGTACTGACATGCAGCCTAACTCTTGAGTTACTAGTGCTTCTTAAGATCTGATTTTGGCACGTCCAAAAGCACCTTGCTTTTCAAAACTCTAAACAGTTTCTCTTGTTTGCTTTTGGAAAATGGCTGCCTAATGTATAAAAATGCAATATATCAGTGTTTTGTTTTAAGGTTCTCTGGTGTATATCTTCAGCTAGAGGAAAGATGATTTTATTTAGCTTTCTCCCTGGGAATTAAGACACGTCTCTGTCATCAGTATCTGATGCTCCCAAACTGCCTTCCAGAACTGGATGTCCTAACCTGAGTACAACCCAAAAGGTCTTTGATTCTTTCAGTTACTCATGGAAGTAGTGATCCATCTACTGATTAGTACGACATAGCAGGAGCAGCACATTCTTCATTCACAGAATGTGAGAGGCTTTAAATAAATTTGTGTCGTCTTTTTTATGAATGTGACTCTGGATAACAATTAAGGCTTTGAATTTGATTGTCAACATTCATTTGAATTATGTACTCGGGGTAAATTGGCAGAATTGTATTGTCTTTGCATTTTTAACAGTTACTTCTAAATAGCTTAGATCTGAATAAAATTTTACTTTCATTAATCTGATTTAAGTTATTTATGCTAATAAATTTGCACTAGAAACCAGCTTTATTACCCATTTCTGATTATTCATGTTAATGCTGCTCCTGATACTTAGGAACGCTGAGGAATTAGTGTCCTCACTCTTTTACCCACCCTTTCCCTTTTTCATGAAGATATTACAAAGCTGCTGACTGGACATCTACTTGAATTATCTGAGAGAAAAGACTCTTGTAGGTTTAATGCAATTATTTTTTTCATTACCTCTTGTTTGTACCTTGTGCTTTCATACTGAAATTATCTGTAGCCATACTTACCAGATTTTATTTGAATGGATTCTACCTTTATTAGAAATATCTCCTCATGTTTTGTGACAATAGAGAAAAAATCAAATTATCTAACTGAATTATGCTTAGTTGAGATGGAATGTGGACAGAAAAGGCTTTTCTGAATAGTTATTGATTAGACTGTAACAGCATTGGCTGAATGCTGTCTCAGACATTCTCCTTAAGATTGTAATTACCATCTTATTTACAATCATTATTTGACATTTGCTCATCCGTGTGTATGTTATCATAACAGAATATAAAAAGGAACTGCGATGAAAGCAAATGCCTTGTGCAAGATAATAGTCCCCGTGCTCTTTCTGACTTTTAGGCAATTTGGTACATTAAATAAATAAAGATATTTCACTGCTATGGATACAAGGATTTTTAATAGATTTTATTTGGAGCTGTATGAATCTTATTGTCTAACACACTTTTAGTTGCATAGGTTATAGTCTCCAATGTTTAAGATTTAAATACTAATTTCATAATATAAACCTAACTATGTTTACAATTTCTGTTCTCATTTCCTTCATATAAGCATGACATTTACAATTAAAATTTACTTAGTGACAGAAAAGCAAACAAACTGAAAATCTGAGTTAAATTTGGGAGAGCAACATCTTGGTTTGCAGATTATAATATGGATAAAGAAGGGTGAAGAAAGGTGACTTTCTAAAGAGAAATATTAAAAAAAAAAAAAAAAAAAAGAAAATGGCAGTAGTCCACTGATTAGGACACAAGACTACAGGACCAAGTGGGAAACTTGTTACTTTTCTGCCTGTGATCTTTGTGTAAAAAAGACTCAGAGAAAAACTCATTTTGATGTACTTATGATAAATGAAAACAAATACTCAAAATTATAATGGCATGAAAGACTTCTACCCTTTCTAGCCCTAGGTAGCTGTATGAAATTATATAAAATTTGTGTAAAATTCTCTTATACTTAAAACTTTAAATACAACAGAAATTGTTTTATTTAAAAATTTGAGTCTTAAATATTCATTGGATCTGGAAACAGACTGCAAGTTTCCCTCCTCCATTTCAAGGGTCTTAACTTTGCAGTCCGTCTTACTCTAAAAACTAGCAAGGACAATTCAAAAAGTGCTGAAAAAAAATGTGGATGTAATTCCTTCAGGCAGAAGATGGATTTGAAGTTTTCAATCTGTCTCCTGTGTCTTATGGGGAGCACACAACTGAAAACAAACAAAGCCTATTGAAAAATACAACTGTGTTTGCTATATTGGGTTTTAAAAAGCACTATATGTTTTTAGTATTATTGTGTTCTGGTAGTATCACACAGAACAGTTTTTTTCAAAACAGTCTTTGTAACAAGGACATGGCTTCACATTCTACTCTGAAGAGTAGTAGATTTAGTTATATTACATTTAAAACTTCGGTTCTGCTGTAATTATATTGATATAGTGTCCTATTCCTTATTGCATGTATGTCCAATGAGACTGCATATGGAATGACACGTGACTCAAGTGACACAATGAAAATGAGATAAACTAATAGTTTATTACAAAAACATATCTTTTGTGACTCCATACCATAAACCTTCCCAGTTTTTGGGAGGGGGTGGTGGTGTCAGAGATCTCTAATTAATTTCATCTTTTTACAAAGTAATAGCTAAGGGAAAAAAAAATCTAATGGATTATTAATTTGGTGAAATGATACTGTAATGTTCAATGATGGATTGATAGAGTTATACATAAGGATGATTTTGAATAAGAGTTTTTAGAATGTGATTCTAAACCTTTTGTAGATCTAATGGTGCTACCTTGCTGTTCCCACAGAGCTCCAGCAGGAAAGTGGAATACTAAAGTGGGGCTCGAGCTCGGAGGAAGTTTTGCCACCGTCACACCATCTACACACAAATGCTTTGTTTCCCCATGCCTTTGTGTGTTCTTCCAGGCAGGTATGGCTGCATATTTCTGGGCTTTGTTTTTAGTAGGAGGGGAGGAATGCTTGTCTTTCTGTTTTCAACTATCATTTTGAAACAGAGTTACCTTGTCTGTACTACTTCTCTTTTCCAGAGTAAATGGCAAATCCTTTATGACTACACTCAAGTTGAGTTTGACTCACTAGGTCTAAAGGTATTTCTAGGTTTGTGCATCACAAAGAATACAACAGCACCACTCTACAAACTATGACAGGTAGTGAATTTATGCAACAGCAAAAGGAAGTGACAGCAAATGGTTTGGTTTGCTATGAGGCAGAAAGTCATAAAGTAACAGGTTTTTTGTTTGGTGTTTTTTTTTTTTTTTGGTTGTTTTTAATAATATGCAATTTAAACACTGACAATATTGTCATTGTCATCTCGACATTATTCATACTACTGCACTTGGAAATAGAGATTTGCCAGATGCTATGACTAATTAGGCAGACACAGGGGTTGTTGATAACATCTACAGGTTTTTTTCTAACAGACAATTGCATTCCTTTCTCTCCCAGCTCCCTTCCTTCTTTGTCCTAACCTTTATTCTTACAGCAAGGAAACAGCAGGGAACATTCAGTTTACGAATCAATCTTATTGATGTCAGGATCACTTAGTAGACTGGTAGCCTGTCTCAAATGGATGTGAGGATAACTTTCTTAATATTGTAACTGAAGCATAAGAAAATTCCAGGTGAGTATTTTGTATGGAAACAGTAAACAAGTTAAAAAATTTATCTATTGTCAGTCTGACTATTTTCATGCATTCGATATATAGATAAATTCTGTCCAAGCAAGACAGAATTCAAGCAAGAGGAATGTAAATTTTTCACATTCCTTAATGTGAGTATGCACAGGCTTCTGCACTTGAGGTACTTGATTATCTATTTCCAGTCTGTGTTTTCTTCTATTGAGAAAATCAAGTAAGCTGACAATAATTTTGTCAGCTTAGTATATATAATGTACTTAGTATATATAATGTGTATATATAATGTGTATATATAATGTACAGAGATATAATGTACTTTCATGATGTGGACTTATGCCCATGATGATATGAACCAAGACAGTGAACTACAACACTTCTGTTGCTATTAAATACCCTGAAGGGAAATTGGATGTTTTCTGTCCTTGATTTGCAAGGTAAACATTTCCACTAGAAAAACGGAGATAAACATGTTGATCTCATTTCTGTAGTTCATATACATATACATATACATATACATATACATATACATATACATATACATATACATATACATATACATATACATATACATATACATATACATATACATATACATATATATTGAGAGAGTTACAGTA
Source organism: Antrostomus carolinensis (assembly GCF_000700745.2). NCBI lineage: Eukaryota > Metazoa > Chordata > Aves > Caprimulgiformes > Caprimulgidae > Antrostomus > Antrostomus carolinensis. Next base: position 11,109 of record NW_010326277.1, read on the forward strand.
TATAATAAAGTTATTTCACTATGGTTGGGAAAATGTATAGAAAAAATGGTAAATTCTTTTCTAATTAATGTTAATTACTTCAACTTAAAAATAAGGATGTAAAATGACGTAATCTAGCATGTCCTACAGTCTCCTGGATGCTTCAAGGACTCTTTCACATTTGAATACCCTCAGTGTGATTACAACCTGGTACTCCAGTTTCCATTTGAACAGATTTGTCCATTCCATAAAATAGAGATCGTGATCCCACCAACAGCTTATAAAGTAAGCTACATCTCTGCATTTGCAGGGAGCCCAGTCTTTCTGGTATGTGCTTAGTGTGCATTGAAAACACAAGCCATTGGCCATTTGTTACACAGTCCTAAGACTTCAGCTTTCTCATGTTAGATGCCTTTATCCCTCCTACCTTCTGCTTTTCTCACCTGGATCCTAACCTTAAAGGTTTATATTTGCTCTTCCCAGTGGGATCTGATGTGGTGGGTTAATATAAATGACTCCGAGCTGAAATCACAAAATAGTTTTTTAAAGCTTCAGACCTTTTCTGGGGCCAATTTGCATTTGGAATGCAAGTTTTGAGGCTAGCAGAGGTAACATTTGTCAGCTTTGTAGTTTAGAGTTGGTAATTCAAATTCCAGAGAATGCCTCCAATGTGACCTTCTCACCTTCTTTGCTCTTTTCTTTTCCTCCCCCGCTTAGTGGTTTAAGCAGCATTTGCTGTACAATTTTCTGTTTCTCTAACTAATGGTAACTTAGTGTTGCCAGCACTGCACAGCCAGTTCCAACTTTTGCTGCAAATACTTTCTGAGCAAGTCAGTAATTAATGTTGTACTGATGACTGGTGGCATCTGTATAAGTTTGTTATTATCTGTACTGAAACACAATGCACAATGGAAACATGAGGGACTCTAAAGAAAGAGTCAAATAAATTTACATGAATTAACATTAAATTGAATTTGCCACATGCCAACCAAACTGTGCAGCAGATCTGAATCCTTTGAAAGACTCTGTTGTAGCTTCTTCCCAGGCCTTACTGTTACACTTATTTCAAGACTTTGCTTTGTTTTTTTGCAAAAGAACCCGACTTTCCATACATTATTATATATACAAATAATATATAATATAAT
>NW_010326278.1:0-11297 GCF_000700745.2 Antrostomus carolinensis
CCAAACCATTCTATGATTCTATGATTTCCAAGTGGCGGTACATGTGCAGTTTTATTAATATCCAGATGTACTGCATTAGCACAGAACCTGTATCCAGTCTGCAACCAGCACTTGTATCAAGCTGCTCTATTCAGGTTGCTGCTATGACAACTATCCAGAGGCAAATGTCAGGTCAGCTCCCAGCATATGTGTCTAGGCCATAATTGCTTTGTCAGAAACCTAACAGTCACCTACTCCTACTCCTCTAACAGCTAAAAGCAATATTGTTAAAATTATTAAATGTTGCAATATTCTTAACACCCTATTCACATGCTACTAAAGTACTGAAAACTTTAGATTTGCCTTCCTTTTATCCCCCAAACTAGAATGGGGGTGAAGAATGTACTTAAAGTGCCTATTTGCAAATTTACATTCATTTATGTTTCAGTGTAAACCTGATCATTAAACTTTCTCTTCCTTGGGGTTTAGATATTATCTTTCATTTCACCAGGATGATTACTGATATTTAATTTACCTGGTTACAAATCACAGCATGGAAAAAAATTATAGCTGTCATCTTGATGAAAGGTTTCTTAAAAAATGCATTCACTATTTATCATAAAGAACTGCTTCATAGCATCATAGTGAACGATAGTCTGTGCACAGTGCATAGACTTGCTCTTATCAATTTGAGAAGCTCAAATATTCAAAGATTTTTTTAATTGAGTTTAGCTTTTATAATTAAACAAACTGGTAGCTTCCACAAGACTCGGAAATATAATGTGCACATTTATTCTAATCTTATTTGTCCTAACCTTACATCATATCTTTAACCTTAAGATTTTTTTTTAAAAAAAAAAAGATAGATACATAATGTTTATATCAAGGGAACTTTCTTGAGATGCCTAGCAGACAGTGAAACACTTGAAACAGAGACAGATCAAGTAATACCTTCACAAAGGCAGAGTAGTCTTGCAATCATCTCCAAATATGATCTCATGTGAAGTTAGTCTACATATAACTGGTTTGTTCAGTGAAAGGGAAATTATCTGTCATGCACACATGGAGACATACACATATCCTAATAGCTTCATTGTATTACCTCCCATTTGCCCTGTAGGTAGTGATAAAGAACAGTTGAATCAAACTAAGCAAATTATGAATTTTACAAGAACAGTATTGTTCTGATGTCTGTGCAGTGAAGGTATGAGGACAACACCTTTGTCAGGCTATACAATCATCTGACTTGTTATTTTCAGCTAGTCTCTGGAATGAAAAGAAACTGTACCATTTAAATTCACAATTAAAGAAAATTCAAGTGCATAAAACCTTTTTCTTAACATGTATGTTCTATAAAATATTGACTGACAAGCACTCTGTGAAGATTTAAAAATCACCAGCTCTGGCTGAGAAATGCCTTTGATAGGGTGGGAGATAGGTAAGATCACTTTCATTTTCCTCTGAGCTTGAGCTCTCTTGGGGCTCAACTTGTCATTTGCTGTGTAACTACAAAGGAATCATACATTCCATGTCTGATTACCGGGGGTGTAAGGATGAAAGAAGTGTACGTAGCTCACTCCTTTGGCTACCCAAAAACTCTGCATGCTATGGTAGCCCTTCAATGACGCTACTCACTGAAATGGAGGTCAAATTGCTAAAATAACATGGACTTTAGTCCAAGAGAGGATCCAGTCCACTAGCTTCATGGTCATATCTGACCACTACTCTCCTATCTACAAATATAATAAGGAATTCTCAAAGGTCTATATCCCTAACTAGTATAAAAGAACATGGTGCCAATGAAGCTACTTCAGCTTTCTAAATGATCTGGCTAGCTATACACAACACGTCCATAAAAGGGTTCATACACTTCTACATAGTATTGTATGATTCAGTTCTTTTCCTGCTTTCCTATATTCCTTGCTCCCAGGTGATCAATCTTGTCTTGATCACCAAAAAATTCTTATTTCAATTAGAAGAAAAATGTTCATTTGTAAATTTTGCAACATGCCAGCATGCAAAAGGAATCATTTCTAAACAACAAAACAATGAAACAAAAGGCATCTGTTGTAAAAAACACTTCTGTTCAAATAAGAGTGAAGGCATTTTTTACCTAGTATCATTCTTATTTGCTTTTCTATTAAACTTTTCATCTTCTTTAGTAAAAACACTCTCACATATTGATGTATATAAACTACTATTTCCTCTTAGATTTCCCCTTGAAGAATTTTCATTGATCTTTTTTATTTCAGTCAGGACAGTAAGAAGACTAATCCACTTCCCATTTCCACAGAGTGTGATAGCCCAACACTGCTCCAGGCTATTTAATGATGAAGTTTTACAAAAATGACACTGTGCACACACGTGTTCAGAAGAAGTAGAGACTGACAACAGTTAAGCTCTTAAAATGAAACTGCCATTTCTGCAGTTGGTTGCGACTGACAACAAGCAGAGCCACAGAGCCTCTGCAGCGGCAGCCCACAAAACAAGCATCCCAACTGTTCGCTGCCCAGGACAGTAACAATAGGATAACCTTTTCCAGATTTTTTTTACTTATTTAACCATTCTTCTTTTGCCCAACCAAGACACAATATGGTTTGTAAAGTGAAGAACACAGCAAAAGAAGTGAACATTCTATTCACTATATGTAATGAATCCATGTAAACAGGGCTGTACCTTAGCTCTGCTTAATTTGTTTCATGAATCCCTTGTTGATGGTAGTCCAGAACCTCCACTTCAGTGCATGCAACTGCTGCACACTGAATATTCCTAGAGATGTAATAAGGGTCTTGAAGGAATATCCTGGGAGAGCATGCCAAGATATCACTCAGAAGCACAGGAAATCTTAAGGATTCAGCTAATACCTCTTCTATCTCTGACTGAAACAAGTCATAGAAGGTTGATCCAATTGTAGTTTCTACATTTTTTACCAACTGTGATGAAAAAAGTCCTCAAAATTCAAGACTGGAGTTACCCTTTTTCAGTATCTTGACCCAGCAGAGATGATTTGGAGAGCAACACAAAAGCTCTGTGTTGCCTCTGTACCCACTGCCTGATCTTGACTGTGGAAAGACTAACCAAATCCAGTCCAGTGTCATGAGCATTTCACTGTTTGGCAGTAGTATCAGTAAACTTATACAATTTCAACATATAAATCTATAAAATTTATGCAAAGGAATAAATTATTTTTCATACCAGGCAGAATTAAAAAGTGGAAGTGACAGAACTCTTCAGTCAGGTAATAGGTATCAAATACATAACTTCTCAGTACTTAAGCTACAGGCCAACCAACAGAGCTCGTTCAAGATAATGAAAATGCACTGAAGCTAAAAAGAGCACTTGAGTAACACCTAACGTGGTCAGACAACCAAAGCACTATAGTCCAAGCTACTGTGACCTAGTAAACACATTTCTATTCCTTTCAGAGAAGCTTCAGAAACTGACAATGCTTTTATTGTTATGGTTTCAAAAACTATGGGAAGGTACTTGTTTCCTGACAGATAAGATTATATCGAGTTTCCCATTATGAAATAAATTATTGTCATGGAAAAAAACCTAATTTTGAAAATAAATAATTGGTACCAGTAAGACCAGTTTTCATTAGCTTATTTTTAGAAATTAGTTAAGAAATAAAAAGATCATGTGAGTGGAATTTGAGGCATGTAGGTAGAACAATGGCTTTGTCCTGCTTCAGACTTAACTTCAGTAGACTTAGCAATATCACTAGATCAGGGCTACATTAAGTACTGCAGCTATCAGAAATACTTCTAGAAAAATATTTATAACATGCGGTATTTGAATGTGTGCAAACACACACAGCTGGAGGGGTTTCTTCTGAAGAAATAAGAAATCTGTGCAGAGGATTATAAGTATATAAAGCCAATTCTCCATGTTTAATACTTGTGAAAGAAACAGCTAATAGTTATGAGCATGGCCAATACTCTATCTGTTCAAAAGAAAAAAGGAGCTCTTAGAAGTTTCCGTAGTTTTGTCTTTTAAACTGGTTCTTTTTGCTGAGCAATAATTGAGATGGTTTCTCATCAAACCACTGTTAACACTGTAGGCAAAAACTTATTTTGTTTGGAAATTAATATTATTTTACTGAAGCACAGACTTCCATTAGGGACGTACATGCAACGGGCTCAGAACTTCCCGCTCAGGGACCGTGTTGTGGCAGGGAGAGGAGGAGAAATAAAGAAGGGGAAAGAGCATAAACAAGATAAGAAAAGGAGTTCAGAAAGCTGCTGAAGTTCTGTCTTAGCTTCAGGATTTGGCATAACACTCATTGTGTTCTTAATACATTCACGTTTTATGGGTAATATTCTGAAAAAGGTGGTGGTGGGGATGCAAATTATATCTCACTTTGAGGCAGATCACCCCTCTGGAGAATAAAAGGTAGACCTTCACTGTGCTGCATGCAAGAATAAAGCAGCTTTAATGAAATGCTTCCATTCAGCTTTGAGGGGAAATGCTGAATAAGTGCTCTTCCAGATCCTCTTAACAATCTGCTTTCCAGGACTATCTAATGCTTGCCCTCCATTAGATCTCTTGATATAATTTATGAAGTGGTAATTTTCATTATCCAAATCTTATTTTCTCTTTCCTCCTCCCAAATTTCCACTGAATGGTCCTCAAAGACTGAGTCCACCCATTGGTATAATGCTTATATTTGGAAATTTACATTTAAAAAGGCAAAGAAGAGACATGTTAACAAGAAAAGAAGGTTTGGGGCTTTTTTTTTAATAGCTGTGGAACAGTAAAAACAACATGCTGAACTGAACTTTTGCAAGCTTACTCTGTTAAAGAAAAAAATCCAATGAAAATATTTCATTTTGGATACATGTAAGAAAAGTGAAGGAATTTTAAAAGTAAGTAAAAGGAAAAAAATAGGAAGAGGAGAAGGTCAGAGCCCTTTTACTTGTAAAGCACTCTCCTTGGATGTGAGGATGCAGGTTCACTTTCCATCTCAGCATAAAAACCAAGGACAGTAGTGTGTGTTAAATACCCCACTCAGAAATATTCTGGAATTATTTGCTCTCAGTCTACTTTGTTAATGTCACATACTAGGAATAAATAATTAAATTTCAATGGAACTGGGCCCAGAACCAATGTTTTCTACTTATCTAATGACTTAACTATTCCACTCTGGAGAGTAAATTTCTCATAATAAGTTTTATGAAGCTGCTTAACACATAATGCCATCACTTTTTTCCAGTCAAAACTATTCAGCAAATCTATCCTGAATTCACAAATAGTTTTGCAAGCACCAAAGTTACATCAATCCAGCTAATTTACCACTTGCTGAATTGAATAGCTGGTGCTATTTGCCACTGTATCCACAGTGTTCACAGAACTTACTGCCAAAAAGAGAGCAGAGCTGAAGGAAGCAGAACCCAACACTTATTCCTCGTAGGCAGCTTGGCTACTTTAACATAATTGTAATTAAGGTGATCAGTTTGGAACCATTCTGCTTACAGATTTTTAATTATGTAATGAAAAGTAAAGAAATACCTCTCCTCTCAATGATAAATGCTTCTGTGATAGCAATATCACAAATAAAAAAAAAAATCTTATTAATATGCTTTTGTAGTTCTGTCTACAGTTTTAAAATTGGTTTTGTTTCAATAGCTCTCTGGCTCCCTTGAGAGTACTATGGGATTCTCACCAAGAAATTAAACAGTGAAAGTAACTGATGTTTGCACTCTTTTCTAGTTCTCCTTGGGGTAAGCACATTGACTTTGTAGCTTTTTTTTTTTAAAAAAAAAAATGGTTACTGAAAAAACAGAAAACAAAGGAGAGGATGTAAAATCTGAATGAGCACTACTTCTAAACTAAGCCATGCTTAAGATTACAGTGCTTTGATATCCCATGTGATTTGTAAATCTTAAGGCAAATGTACGACAATAATGAAAATACTAGCAACAAATATGTAACAGCAAAAATAAATAGCAATATCTAGTCTCAGATCCTAAATTATCAATGTTCTAGGGATAGTAGTAGGAATCTTTTATTCAGTTAGGGCACAACCTGAAAGAACTCAGTGGACTATGTATAAAAGGAATATGTTATTTTCCACAAAAAAAGTTTATCTACCATGTCAAAGGCATATTTTGGAACAACTGAGATATTATGAAGATTTGACTTTGTGATAACCATGAAGATAAACAAAGCATAATGGTCTTTGCAATAAGAACATTCACTGTATCTGTGGAGTAACTAAATAATCAAAGTCTAGAATGATTTAAAAAAATTGAAAGAAAACATGCAATTCTCAGCAAATCAAAAAGAATTAAATCCTAATATACACCATAATAGGTGAATAATCACATCAGAACAAACAAAATAAATATTGTTATGAGCTTTAAGAACTGACTAAGTTAATTGACAGCATTTTGCTATATATCACAATAAATTTTCTGTTTCAGGCAAATAGGTATTTTCAGAAACTTACACTATTTCACCTTCCTTTTACAAATGCATACACATTTTGAAAGAGAATATGGGCACAGATAAACACAAGACTCAGGGATACATACATCATTTCTGTTATTTATGGAAATTATATACACTGTATTTCTGTTCCTTTTAATTCTAGTATGCAGATTACACACTATGCCCTCAAAACCTAAAACCATTAAAAAGCAAATGTATACCTTTATCCAGCTGGCCATTATAAATATACTAGACACTCTCATACATCTTATGTAAATATAGACAAAGACATGCTTGTGTATTCATTTAAAGAACTACAGCCTTTGTATTTTAATTATTCTTGCTAGCAAGGAACATACAAGGGATTGCACCACCCTTCTCTATGGCATCCTCTGTAAATATGGATGTGGTAGACCCCCAAACAACACAGTACCTGCTGTCTATCCAACCGCATCCTTTTTGCAGCATTTCTGCTTTCACTCTCACAGGCGGAAGCCAGGATACTCTCTGCAACTGCTGAAGTAAGGTGTGAGGGAATAGGTCGTGACTATGAGAGAAAAAAGAAACACAGAAATTATTTCTAGCATAATCCACAATATCCTTTTTCAAAGCACACGATATCGTCACCTAGGCAGGCAAGTCCACTCATTGAAATGTAGTTTATACCAACAAAACAGGGAAATGGAACTTGTAAAGATGAAAAATGAAACTAGTTAGATGTTAAAGCTGCAGCTGATCCACAGATCCACGAGAAGCCCTTTCCCCCTACAGATCTATTGTCCAGTGTTTTTAGTCTGGCTCATTAAGCTGTACTTTGAACAGACAGTGGCATATTCTCTGCGTTCCAGCAGCACCCTGGCTGTCTCGTTCTTGTTAAGAAAACTGAAAGGCTTTTTATCCTGTACAGCATGTGACAGAGATGAGTAGTGTTTTTTTATAGTCATAAAAAAACCAAACCAAAACAAAACAAAACAAAAACCCCCAAGTGATAGGGTTGAAACATCGCTCAAAACATAACAGATTGTCAGAACACTTCAGAATAGTCTCAATCTGTAGTATATGATATTTGCATTCTTTGCTGCAACATGACTGATGCAACCAAAATTACTTTTAAAAAAATCAGGTTTTCTTTTGATAATACCAGTCTTCCAACAACATAGATATTTTGTGGTTCAACTAGATATGGTTCATTTCTCCAAGTCAAAACTTCTCATTACTAATTTCATAGCATTTACATGTTTTAGGTTAAAGGTGCAATGAATCCCCCCAAAACAATGGAATGCTAAAGTTTTTTCAGCTCAATTGTTCGTTATGAACTCCAATATGATCTTCCCTACCATTTCATTAAGAATAATATTTACACACCTTTATTTCCTAATTACATGCAAAGCAATCTTTCTGAAAGATGAAGCTCACAATAAAACTGATCTTCTTCATTAATATACAAAGATATATCTGATCTACAAAGAAAATGGGGATAATAACAGATACATATAAGCCCATTCCAGAGACTGCAGGTTTTTGAACAAAAGCATAAATATGAAATGTCACTGTGTTTTGGAAGCAAGTTTTGAAGAATTCCCACTCAGTTCTTAGACAATCTGAGAACAGATTCATTATATTGGCTCAACTGATTTTATGGTTTTCATAATATTCCAGAAACTGAGGAGCCAACCATTACTAATATTGCATTTTTACTTTCAAAAAATAAAGTCCATTTATTGACTTTGGATGTGTTCTGCAGAATGTAAATTTTTTATCTGACGCTGTACTTTCTCTAATGCCTGGGACCACAGTCTGCCTGGGACCAGAAACTGAACTAGCTTTAAGAAACAGACAGGGATTTATGGGTCTTCCTCGCTAGTGGAACAGGCTTATTTCTCCCCACTCAGACAAGAACAAGCTCTCTGGCATTAGTGTAACAGCTCTGTGAGAAAAACAATCAGAGGCTGCAATAATACAATAAAATATACTTGGATTGATTTGACAGAACAAGCTATTGAACTTGTTTCCTCTTTTGACAATAAATCAGTCTAAGAGATGAGGGACACCGACGTTAAAACGACAGTACAAGCAGACGCCTTCCTCAGAGCTCCAGAGGAGAAGTCTTTGTGTAAAGTTTTTACTGACAAAGCATTATATTTATTATTCTGCCTCCCTAGAATGGTGATGCTACTCTGAATTCGTTATTGCATCACTTAGTCACGCTAGATCCCTCCTTGTATTTGGTGGCCAAGTATGACTGTACACACCACCGTTTGATGTATGTTCAAGGTACATTGACTATGTTGGCTGCATGGAAGTACGGTCCTGTAGCAGTGGCTGCCCAATGACTTTCTTGAAAAATGGTGAGTAAACACCTGGTTAATTCCTCCAGCTCAGGCCTTTAATTAGACCTATAACTATACCTATATATGAACAGATTTTTAGAAGGTAACATATGAGCCAAAAAATTAATGTTCTGACCAAAAATTCAAATGAACTCAAGTTCCCCCAGTTTATTTATGAGAATAGGTTTATTGAGTTGCTTTATAAAATAATTTTAAAAACCAGAGTTATCATAAAAATCAAGGAGTCATGATTTCCTCTGAAAAGGAGTGCAGTGGTTATGTGTTCACTGTTGAAATATGAAACTTAAAGTTAGTACCTGCAAAAATAAGGAAATCTCCAGGTAATGGAGTATCTCCCTCTTGAAATATGTGTTAGCCAATAATTTCTCTCACTCATCACTGCAGCTGACTGTTGATATGTTCATGTCAAGAGCTATCTAGATTGAACCTTAGGGACAATGTAATAAATGCACAGTTGAGTCCCCTGGGGAGTAAAATACTGTAACAAAGCACAGGAGAAAAACCATCTGATTAAGGCTTGCTGCTCTATCAACTTAACTCAAGCAGAGCACTGGCATCGACTGAGGAGATGAACAGAGTTCTCTGTCACTAAAAGCAGAGCTGTTAGAAAAAGGATTTACTGTTCCATGAAATGCCACCTCTGTGAAATGTCACAAAGATCAATATTGAAAAGCCTTGCATAAGAGGAAAAATTGTTTTGAAATAATCACTTTTTAAAAAGTGTTTTGAAATAAACTTAATTAATAGCCCCATCTTCCAAGCTGAAAGGCCCCTTCTGACTTAGCTTAACTTCCTCATCTTCTATACTTCTGATTATTCATGATCCCTGTCATGACTACCAGCTATAAAACCACTTCTGTAAGAAGCTCAAGCACCCCAGCCTTTGTGGGATTCTGAACATTTCTCAACTCCTTATCCAAGGGTGAGACACAAGGGCCTTGGGAAACATGGCAAAAGCAACATCATTTGGTTCTGCAGAAGGGAGTGTGCAGATCTCAGCCAAACCAGGATTTTCTAGGTTCCCAGGCTCCCCTCTGCAGAGCTGAGAGCTGGGTGATGGTTTCTCCATGTTTGGGTCTACAGTAAGGAATGTGGGAGCCAAGGAGTTCTTATTTCCAAGGACTCTCAGGCTCCCCTCACAATCCCTGGATCCACAACCTGCCCACTGGACTAGCAGGAAACCAGGTTTCATTTTACTGGAATATGGCAAAATAGAAAACCTTTGACAAACTAACATGTCTCAAATTAAAAAAAAAAAAAAAAAAAAAAAAATAAAAAATCAAATATTTCTGACCAGCTTTAACTGTCAGAACGCACCTAATGTTGTTTGATATGTAACATTCACAGACCCAGTCTGGTATTTCTTTCACTTCACAGTGATGTAAAGCAGGAAATAACTATACTGGAACTATCCATGTGTAAAACAACAGAAAAGAAGCAATTCTCTAAACTTTAGTCTACCAAAATAAGTGATTCACATGGCAAAATTAGAAGGCAGGCATTTTTGTCGTTTTGAACCAATGACAGATATAAAAGAGGCATGTGAAAAATTTATAGTAAATTTCAGGTGAACAGATTAATAAAACTTAAAAAGAATATGGTAAAAAGCTTATTACAGACCTCCTGAGAAGACTATATACCTCTGTCCATCACACAGCAGCAGCATACACAATTCCTTCGTATTTACTTGGAAACACGATACTGCTTGTGGCTGCATTAAAACGGGAGCCGCGTTTTGAACACACATTGTTTTTTGGTTTGTACATCTCTTCAGCTGACACACAACCTGCATCCAGCCTCTAACACAGTGCAGGTGAAGAGTATTTTGACAAAAGATGTAAGGGAAACCTGTTAGATTGGATACACATGTGGATGCTTCTGTTTTTAACATCCTTTGAAGTGACTGACGTCCAGGAAGCAGTTGAAATTCCCTCAGTAGTCCAAGGGAGATGACCAACCACCTCTGGTCCTCTCATATTTAAAACTGCATTTCACATAATTTAAACCTGATTCTTGAGACCACCACAGAGCCTGCAGATGACAATGACGACAAAGCAACAAGCACACTTCACCATCATATTGGACGGGAACTTTTGCAACATTTAAAGAGAAATCATTTTTGTGTAAATTGATATGAAGACTTTAAACACTCATCTCCTTTTCTCTTTCTGGAGAGTGTACAAATTATTGACAGACATACTTTTGCAGATTTCTTAAGGAAAAATCAGATTAGCTGATACTTCTTTATAATCCAATAACTGGTGGTCTGCTTTAAAGAAAATCAAAGCTAGAGAAGATCCTTCCACAGCTTTGGTGGTCTTTAGATGTGGCTCTCAACAATCAAAGTGCCTTACAACAAGCCTTTCTGGAGTTACGGAGTAGTCCTGCAATGTTGCTGATTTTTTAGTAGTTGAAATCAGAAATCCTTGCCCCAGATTCTCTAAAAATTAGCTCTATTAGTATAATCGCCTATTCTTTAACATAAAAGAGACTAACACTTTTAATATTTGTCAGACAAGTCATGCCTGACAAATC
>NW_010326279.1:0-1054 GCF_000700745.2 Antrostomus carolinensis
TTTTTTTTCTTTTCTGCCTAAAGGAAAGCCAAATGTTTTACAAAGTTATGTCTGATCAGTCTGGGTAATCCCGAGATGTGATTATTTATAGTTTACATTTTCATATCCTGCGATCCTCTACTACGCCCCAGTCTTCTCACTCCCATCTCATCCTTCCCCCGTCGAGTCTGTACACAATAAATCATTTTCAGGTGTATTTAAAATAGTCATCTCACTGCTGTTGATCCGCATATTTTCCGGAATTTAGCAAAGAGTTCTACCTTGGTTTAAACAAAAACCGCAGCGGTTCCTATCGGATCTTTACAGAATCCTTATGCTTTAATGTAGTGACTCGTGTTTGCACATTGCAATGCTCATAACTTGTTTTGTATGAATGGTTTTAAATGGAACGTTTAGAGAACGATTGGTTCTAATATGAAATGCGGTATATACTATTGATAATTTTATCAATAAGTGTGATATTTTAAATAATTTTAACAATTAAATTTGGTTTTTTTAATTATATATTTGTAAGGTATTTATCCTGTTGAAAGCAACAATATATTGTTGTATTTATTCGTTTATTTTTGTAATAAATGATCAACATCTTCAAGCGACAGCAAAAGCGATACTTCTATATATATTTATAATACAGGGCTACCTTTTTGAGGCGCAGAGGTACTTGTGCCGATTTGCACGAGAAGATTTGCACGAGAGTTGAAGGGCTACCTCTGTGACTGGCAGGCTGCAGGACCAAGCTGTAGGCGTGAGCTTCTTCGCCACACGAACTTTAGTTTGCTGAAGTTCCGGGGTAATTAATCAAACTCGAAAAGGGATGCAACAAGTCCCGGCCTCGGAGGCAGGCGTGCAGCCAGCGCTGTAGGACAGGGACTGATTTTGCTAAACCCAGGGATGGCGAGGAGCTTGGTCGCCTGTGGCGAGGCGGATGGAGGGAGCGAGCGGAGGAGATGCGGGGAGGTGGTTTCCCCGTCGGTATTTTCAGCCGCAGTTTGGAAGAACGGAGCGGGTGCAGGCTGCCGTAGGCGGCGGGAGAGGAGAGAGGAGGGAGAGGGGC
>NW_010326280.1:0-16132 GCF_000700745.2 Antrostomus carolinensis
TATTTTATTTTATTTTATTTTATTATTTTTACCGTGGTTGTGTTTGTGTATTTTATAGAGAACAGATCAAAAAGAGATTTGATTCAGATGTTGGTCCAGCGAGGTTATGAATCTGATCCAGTAAAAGCCTGGAAAGAAGCACAGGAAAAGGTAACATGAAATCTCTGGATGTAATTGATGCTGTTAATGTTATAAATGATATTAATTTATTCAGATGTTTGTTTTCTGGTAGTCTATCAGAATTTATAACACACTTAACACTTCAAAAAGATTATTCTTTACTCCTTATTGACTTCCATTTTTAAAAATACATAAAATTTGTACAAAAATATTGTCGCATGGTATTGATATCGTATATGGATAATTCTTAGAAGAAAACTAGATAATACAAGTCTGAAAATGAGAATGCAGAGGACTGAATTTCTTCATGTACCCAAATCAAAACTGGCAACTTGATTTCTGACTGACACATAAAATGCTGTGTCAGTGACCCCACACATATAACTGATTTTCCCCTTATTATTTACTTGTCGCATGATTGCAAAATGTAATTATTTATATGTAACTTATTCATCAGTTTTCTGTACTGAACCATGAATATTACGAAGCTTTGACTTTTGAACTTACTTTAGTAAATTTGACCTTGACCTATATTTATTTCTGCTTTTTTAAAACTCAAAGAGATTTTTTTGTTTTTCCAAAAGAGATAGGTGCCAAGTTTAATTTCATGCTTTACTATGGGAAGATTAAACTATTTTGAAAAGCAACTTTAAATTTCTGTCAGCCACCCCTTTCCTGTGCCATTGCCACTGCTTTTGCTATTTGTTTTAATTTCTCATTTGCTTTGCTCCATGCAGTGTGTTGTATTTTATAACAAAACTATTATGATGATAAATTTTGATCCACTTCCAAACCACAGTTTTTACATTCAGGGCTTTGATAGCAGTTTTTATCCAAAAGACTGTTCTCAATTCTAAAGAAACAGATATACATGAATTATCCCAAGGGCAAAGGTCTCAACTCTGTGAGATAGCTAGGACGGTACCGCTGTCTGTAGGCAATAGCATACAAGGCATATGGCTGGCATCAAGTTCAGATTTGTTTTCTTAGATCAAATGATTAAATAATCCCACTATAGAAGGCCACAGGAACATGGCCTTCTGGAAAGGTCCAGAAAGATGTTAAGGTTACTGAATCTGTGAGGACACACCTTACTATTCTGTGATGGTGCTTTGGAGCAGTGTTACAGTTCATGCATAGAGCTAAGATGATGAATACTTGCAATTGTGAGTGTTTTACTTCAGGCAGCAGAAGAGGAGGATCCACAGAACCCAAATGATGATGCTTCTTCTGCTTCCGGCTCAACTTCTGGCCCTGACTTTAATTATATCTTAAACATGTCACTGTGGTCACTCACGAAAGAGAAAGTAGAAGAGTTAATTAAGCAGAGGGATTCAAAGGTTAGTAAACCATGGAAGGTTTCTTCTGAAATGGTGTAGTAATTACTGATCTGTCTAATTGTGAATGTTCAGTTTCTATAGTATTTACTTTAGTTGTAACTTAGTAACTTACATTCTACTTTCATGTTTTAGGAGAGAGAACTAAATGACCTTAAAAGGAAATCTTCTTCAGATCTCTGGAAGGAAGATTTAGCAGCCTTTGTTGAAGAGCTTGAAGTATGTTTTATTTTACATAACTTTCTAAAAATATTAAATTTAATTTAATTGAAAGCATTAATTAGAAGTATTAAAATCTAAGCAGAAAATAATAAAAATTACTATATTTTGTATTAAAAGCAAATATACCTCCCAATATAGTAATGAGTGGGAAATTTATATTGAGTATGTGTGTCCCTAGTTGTGTTCCTGAGGGATTGTCTCTTGCATCTTTACAATTTAATGTCTGTGATGATAAAAGAAAAAGTACTAGGAGAAAATTTGTTTTCAGATGACACAAAAAACCTGGCAGTAGTAACTGGTAATAGGAATAATTATTGCAGTTCTTCATGATCTAATTGGTTGTAAGGCATTAAGTATTGTCAAATGCAAAGCAGTATGTGTAGGAGTGAAGTGTATAGGCTGTAAGTACTGTATGAGAGACTTATTTTGCCTCATTAGTAACTCTGGAAAAAAGTAAAGTCCTATTGTTGGACAACTTGCTGAGCCTCAGCTTTCAATGTTGCCTGAAAAAGGCTGATGTAATATTTTGAAGTGACACAAGATAGTACAAAGAAGACGTTAGTTTTATTTCTCTGTGTGTTTGTGGTGCAGCTGCAATTGGGAGTATTCTGTTCAGATGTCTGTATTTCAGCTGTATGTTCATACTGTGAGAAAAGCTGATTAAAGGAGTGGAAAATGTGCCTTAAAAATTACTCTAGAAACTAGCTGCTTAAATGAAACACTGAAATACTGAAAAGTTATATCAGTACCCAGACACGTACATGAGAAATAGAAACTTGATAAAAGAAAGCTTTTTTTTTTTTTTTCAGTCTAGCAGTGTCCAAAAGTTTGTATTTATTTAACCTTGATTAAAAGTGTAGTTTTTAACTGTACAGGGTAATGACAAAGTAGTTGCTTTTCCATTATCAGAAAGTGTGTTACAATTCAAGTGAAAATTAAGGGAAATCTTATGCTCCATGTGAAAAGGAGATGAATCTTAAATAATCACCATGTTCTGCTTTGTCCTCATTAAAAAAGAATGTGTTCCCCCCACCCCCCACTTGTTTGTTAGAAAGTAGAAGCACAGGAAAGAGAAGATGTTTTGGCTGGCATGGTGGGCAAACCAATAAAAGGCAAAGTTGGTAAACCCAAGATGAAGAAACTTCAGTTGGAAGAGACCATGCCATCACCATTTGGCAGAAGAATAGTTCCACAGATTACATCTGCCATGAAAGCTGATGCCAGTAGGAAATTGCTGAAAAAGAAAAAGGTAAACTAAAACTATTGCTATAGTTAGATTATTTATTATTTAACTGCTATATTTTTCTACTCTGGTAGCATAAATCCAAACCACCAGACCTCATTAATGCTGTATTTATACTGTTTTGCTGACTTAATGCATGAAGAAGTTAATACTGGATTTCTTTTACATTTGCAAGCCTCTTGTGACTACTTATTGTTCAGATGTTTCTATGCAGATTTCTTCTTCCTGGTACTGTTCAGCAAATATCAATATACTAGTCTGTTTTAATTTATTATCTTCTACAAGACTATTCCAGTTCTACCTTGAAATATAAAGGTGTAATTTATTTTATTTTGCCCAACTTTTTAATATTTTTAGGGTGAAACTGATTCTTTAGCAATAAAAATGGAATTCGATGAAGAATTTAGTGGTGTGCCAGCTGAGGGTGGTGGGGATGACTCACTGAATCCATCAGTCACAGCAGCTAAACCCCCTAAACCTAAGAGAGAGAAGAAAGAGCCTGGTAAGATCCTTTCACAGTCATAGTTAACCTTAGTTGTGTATACTAATTGGGCATTAAATGTATTTTTAACGTATAGTAAGAAGGGAAATATACCACAATAATAACTGTTTCGTCTGATTTTCTTCCCTAAAGAGATCTGTGGGAACACTTGGAAGTACTCTCATGAAATTTCTGTTACATAAGCTGCTTTTCTGGGGGTGGTGGATCTTGCATTTTCTACATTTGATTTTTTTGAGGGAGTCTAGATCTTTGTGAGTAGAAAAGCAGATTGTTTTTACATAATTAGACTAATTCAGTGCAAACTGAAAGTTCTACTTTGCATGCTCTCTGACGCTGCAGGACATGGCACTCACCTTCAGTCTGAGTAATAGCATAGATTGTAAATCTTGATTAAATAATTATATTTTCCTGTTACCATATTCAGTCATTCTAACTTTTAAAAAGTTATGCATGTTATGGCTTGGCAGACTAACCAATGTCTATGTTAACTTTCCTTTTTCCTCTGTTAGTAGGAATTTATTATGACTGTTTGAGCAATACATAGTAATGGGGGGCAGGAACAAAAAAGAAAACTAAAGACAGAAGAAAAGGTTTCAGTATGAGGTTGTTCTTTCCTTTTTTTTTAAGAAAAAAAAAGGAATAAAATGGTTATGCAAATACTTCTGAGATAAGGTCTGTTTCTAATTATTCAGGGGATTATCTAACCTGAATAACTGAGTACTGTTAAGACTGACTTGTCTACATGCAGCTCAAATCTACCCTAGCTGGTGTTGAGCCAGAGCCAGTTAGGCAGCTTGACCTGAGCTTGCCCTGCGATTGACTGACCACGTTGTTACCTTCCAATAGGGGATCCTCTGCTTCCCATGTTAATTGGATTTTTCCAGTAACTGTTCCTGATCATGGTCCCTGAATAATGGAAAACTGCTTTTTCTTTTCCTGGAAAACCCCAGCAACCTTTTAAAAAAAATGGAATTGTGACTGCAGAGGAGCTAAAGCTTCAAGTTAGAGACTTTTATGTTTTTCAGTCATAAAACAATTTCTTTTTGCAGCAGCAGGTTGGGCTCTGTGTGAAATAACTTAATCACCTTAAATTTTTCTTCAGGCAGGAGAAGAAAATTTTCAACATTTAAAGGAGAACTTTTTAAGATAAAAAATTATGCTAAATATATGCATCATAAAAGATTAGAAAAGATTAAAATATTTTTCACCCTGACTTTAGTAAATGCTTTAACTTGTGGCAGGTACTAGGGTAAGAAGAACACCATCATCTGCAAAATCCAGTGCAAAAAAAGTGAAGAAACGAAACCCATGGTCAGATGATGAATCCAAGTCTGAAAGCGATTTAGAAGAGAATGAGCCCGTGATTATTCCAAGAGACTCTCTGCTTAGGAGAGCTGCAGGTACCAGCTTTTGTGAATCGCACATTGTGACTAACAGTTTCAACTACAAACCTACATTTTCCTTTGACCATAGCCTTCCTTCAGGACTTTTATCTCCTGCAGATAGCTTGCATTATATTTTCTACACTGTGCAGTTAGTGAAAGAAAACCTCCTAATGTCAAGCCCAGAGACTAAAGCGCTGATATGAAAGATTTTGTAACTTAGTCTATAAATCTTTTCCTTTGTTCTAAACACTAGAATAGAAATTACTCACAAAACTAGTGAATTAAACAAGAAATAGATAATACCATTGTAAACTACAAAATTACTCTAATGCAATTATACTGTCAAATAAGGCCCAAAAGCCCAAATGGCTAGTAAAAATTTAACAAGAAAATTCTGAACAGTCCATGAAAAGCAAAAATATCAGAGATTGAAAGTTTTGAAAATATAGAAATATTTGATAGTTTAAGGAAAAATACATTTTTTTTTTGGAAAGTTGTTGATCAATTTTTCAAGCACTCAATCAGGAAGAATGTTCAAATGTTAGATTCAAGAAAACTTCAATTCTAAGTGAAGGATTCTCATTCCTTAAAAGTACTTATACAGTGATGTCTCCATAATGCCGCTAGCTGAAGGTATCTGAGCAAGCCACAGGTGGTGTTAGATGTTTGGTAACACTTTAAATTATGTCCCTTGATTCTTCCAGGCTCAAACAATTTCTTTTCCCCTGGTCTTTTGTCTTATGTACTCTGAGGCAGGGATTGTTTAGTGACTTTAATTTATTTATGTATTAACATAAACAACTATCTTGAAATGCGCATATATGTGATTTTTATTTTTTTTGTTTTTAGCTGAGAGGCCCAAGTATACTTTTGACTTCTCAGAAGAAGATGATGATGCCGATGATGATGATGATGCCAACAATAATAATGATTTGGATGAACTCAAAGTAAAAGCCTCTCCAGTTACAAATGACAGGGAGGATGAGTTTGTTCCCTCAGACAGTTTAGAAAAAGATGAATATGACTTCTCCCCAGCCAAACCAAAGCCATCTCCAGAGTAAGTACTGTCACACAGCAGTATTTCTTTACTAATAACTTCTTTGAATGCAAAAGTCTCTGAACAAAACTGAGAAACATCAACCTGTTACTACACTACATACACCATATAAAGTAAAATGTATTCATTTCTTGGGAGGAATGAAAGTGCATGTTATCTCAGCCTTATAACTGACCTATGCAGAGGTAAACAGGACTTACCAAATTATGGTACACCGTCAGTAATAGCTTCTGTTAAACTGCATTTTGTATGATTCTCAGCTTTCCATCTTATACAAGTCTTGTATACAGAACCACTGAAAAAAAATTAATTCTGTTAATTTTAAATGCCTGAAGTTCGTGACTGAATGGTGATTTTAGGGTTTTGACTGCTGCAAGCATATACAATAACACTAGAGATGTTTGTAGTGCTAAAACAAGGATTTAATCTCATATGGATATTATAACGTCTACCTACTTCAGGGTGTACTTATTGCAACTCACATAATTTCTTTTTCCTGTTTGGAAGCAAAACAATATCTCAAGACAAGAAAAATCAAGATTTTGGGAACATCTTCTCTTTTCCATCTTACTCTCAGAAGACAGATGATGGTGAGCTTGTTTTCACTGGTCTGTTTAATCTTGTAACAACTATTATGGAATATATTAGGTAGTTTGTGGTATACACACACTTCACACAGTAGTCATAGAAGAAGAAGGATGCCCAGATCTCTAAAGGAGAAAGGGGAAGGAGATTCTGATCCTTAGAGGAACAAAGCTTGTATCATAGATAAGAAAGTCACAGTACATCTATAGCCTAGCTGTAGTATCAGAAGCACTTTTTTGAGATTAATTTTGTTTGCAATTAATATTGATGATTTAAAATATGCAGTGAATGAATGTTGTTGTAAACGTATTCCATGGTTGCAGATACAACAAAATTGGACAGTGATGAAGAGGATTCTGCTCCTGTTTTCTCATCATCTTTTGCCCCAAAACAAACAGAGAAAATTCCAAGTAAAACAGTAGCTGCTAAAAAGGGTATGTATAGGATTGTCCTGGAGGCCAATCCATTTATATAAAATGCATCTCCTCTACCTTTGCACTATCTCTTTACAACTTCAAAATGGGAACTGCATTCATTTATTTTGAACTCAGTGAAATTCAACGTAGGATGTGAACTTCTTCCAGCTCCTTAATGATATTTTCTTTCTTTCTTTCTTTCCACTGGCTAGTGTAGTGTCAAAAGTTAGTACTTTCCATGTATGGAGCTGGTGTTCAGCTTTTGATTAGTTTAACAAATGAGAGGTTTTTACCCTTAGGGAATAAGTGAAAAAAGGTGACCTTGGGGTTGAAGATAGTCTTCTATAATGGATCTAAATTATTTACCTTAAAGGAAGGAGAGCAAGTGCAAAGGAGGAATCCCCAAGAAATATTTATGTCCTAAGTAGGTGTCATGGTTTAACACCATGGTTTAACAGCCAGCAAATAAGCACCACACAACTGCTCACTTTACTCCCTCCTGGTGGGATGGAGAAGAGAACTGAAAGAGTAGAAGTGAGAAAACTCCTGGGTTGAGATAGGGAGTTTTTTCCCCTTTAATAGGGAAAGCAAAAGCTTTGCAAGCAAAGCAAAATAAGGAATTAATTCACTCCTTCCCATCAGCAGGCAGGTGCTCAGCCATCTCCAGGGAAGCAGGGCTCCATCATGCATAATGGTTTCTTGGGAAGACAAACACCATCACTCTGAAAGTCCTCCCTTCCTTCTCCTTTTCCCCAGCTTTATAAGCTGAGCGTGACATCATATGGTGTGGAATATCCCTCTGGTCACTTGGGGTCAGCTGTCCCAGCTCTGTCCCCTCCCAGCTTATTGTGCACCCCCAGACTATTTGCTGGTGGGATGAAGTGAGCAGCCTAAAAGGCCTTGACTCTGTGTAAGCACTGCTCAGCAATAATGAAATTATCTCTGCATTATTGACACTGTTTTCACCTTTGTTTTTTAAAACTTATTTTGACCAACTTGCTGAACTTAATATATTAATTCTTCCCCAAAAAGATATCTCAGGGAAATCTGCCACAAAGCAGATAGTTACAGTAGTTAACTTACTCTCTTAAAAATGAGGAACAAAATAATCTTGTGTTATATATTAGGTACCAGTGAATTGCATCTTTTTATTCTCTCCCCTGCTGCTTCCCTATTTCTGATCTCTTTCTTGCTGCATTGTGTCTAATCTAATTTGTAAACTGTTTGAACGAGTGAATGCTTCTCAGAGACTTTCAACTAGTCAAGATCTATAAGACAATAAATGAAGATTCTTTAGAGAAATAACTGATCTCTAGTAGAAGTGTCTTTTATGTTAAACATCTGTACTGCAGTAAATACGAGAGGACTGTGTATGCAGTAGCTAGGCATGGATGCAATTTAACATTCAGTCTCTTTTTCCCTCTGATTTTTGAAGGCCTGGATGTGATGAGTTGTCATTAACCTAACCTGAAATCTTAAAATACAGCTGTGATCTGTTTCTGAGTTTCTAATTAACCTTTACACTCACAAAATAAGTATAAATAGGCTCTCTTTTGAGCAAAAGTTTTTTTTTTGCCTTCAAAGTAGCCTTAGGGACACACTCTCCCTCTCAGTGTATGACAATATGAGAGGTTGTTTTCACCAGTTTTCATCTCTTCTTTGCACAGATGAGACATGACCACAGTTTCATGACTGCAGTTTGACAGTGCAGTGATAACCTAGCACGCTTAGTTCATTGCTCACCTGGTATCCTTTTAGTAGTCTCTTTGATTCTAAGTCCCTTTTCATGCCCTGTATCAGCAGCCCCTTCAAAACCTGTTTTCTGGTATTGTAATATTTCATCCACTCATCCTTATACTGGGAATGCCTAGTGTGTGGCTGAAACAATTGTTCCAAAGTAAGTGGTTTGATTTTCTGTGACTTCAGAGCTTGGCTTTGTAAGGATAGAAAGCTGAAACTGAAGAACATTTGTTGTGCCTTGCTTATCTGCTTTTCAGACTCTGATAAATTTGAGATTAAATCTCTTGACCTCTGGTGTTTGCTACAGACGATCAAGAGACTTCTGAGTTTGCTTTCCATGCACAGTGTGAGGGGTCTGTGGTTCTAGTGCTTTTATAGTAAGCCTAAGGGAAATCTGCAAAGCAGTCTTACTCTGATTATAAGCAGCTGCTCACCTTGAACCGGAACCAACCTCACCCAGTGAACCAAGCCACTGATTCTAGCAGTGAGACATACCCTTTGCATCAGCTGTAGGCCTGGTACCATTCCTGGACTTTCTCCCAAAAACCCGGGCTTCTTGAGAGGATATGTATGTTGACCCCACTGCAGACTTCCATTGCATGTCATGATACTTAGTGGAGAGCTTGTTTGAGTTGATTGTGGTCTAGTTGCTGTCAGAGATCCTTCCCATTTGTGCAGGCTTAGATATATAAGCCAAGGTAGTGGTTCAGAATCCCTCTGGAGTTAGTACAAAGGGAGATGCACATTCTGGAAGCCATGGACACTATTACTTTAGCCACCAGATAACAAGAGGTTTGCTGTGCTTTGGACTTGGTAATCTGTAGGCACACTTCACAGGAGATGACCAGTGATGACGGGCTCAGTTTAAAGGGACGAACAAGTCTAGTGTGTGTGGCAGTGTGTCATGCCTCTTCCATTCCCCATTTCTTTCCTTCTCCCCAGTTTTTTGTCAGTAAGAAGTCTCCTACTTTATCAGTTAACAAACCGGAGGACTCGGGGCCAGTGAAGATAGTTACATCTCATGGTATATGTGCTGGGTAGTACTGGTCAATGGCACGTACTTGGCTTCTGTCTGGTGTGCAGATTTCACATTAACAGCATGAAGAACCGTGCAAGGCACAATTTCCTGGCCAAAATGTACACAGTCCTGTAGGAGGACTTCTAAACCTCAGCTTCTGATGTTGAATGTCACCTACATCTAAAATGGATCCCTTTTGCTAGGATCACTTGGTCACAATTTCTGTTTGTCATCTTCAACTCGCTGAAACTTCTGAATCTTTCCCTTCCCTGCCCCCTAGTCTATGTTTCTTATGCTGGTAATATAGGTAATTTTAATACAGGTTTTTTTCCTGTATGAAGGACTTTGTTGCCTTATGGGACCTAAAATCATGTACCTCCAGGTAACACCGCCCCCTCCTTTACTGATAATTAGCCACTTACTTACTTTTGGTGATGCTTCTAGAAAGTATTCCTCTGCTTTCAGTTGCTGTGTACTTTGTCCAGGCTTTTAGGTCTTTGTGTCTTAGTTTTACTTTATGCTAGTACAGCTTTTTTTTTCCACAGCTGAGATAGAGAGAGAGAGACCTGTTTAAAGTTGTTTTCAAATATGGTTCCCAACTCCCATCCTAAGCATTGTTGCTTCCCTCCATAAGTCTTATCTGAAATGCTGCCATAGCCAAGACCATTTTTTTTTTCCCCCATCCATGATGCCAAAGGTGACTTTATTTTTTGTATTGTCAGGATCTGATACTTGGACTACCTGGTAGGTATTTTCACAAAAAGCTGGAAAGACATCTTTGTGCAGTGACTCTTTGGTGGGTAGCAGTTTAAGACATCATAGCCAAAAAGTTTGTGGAGATGATACTCTCTTGTTGTCTGAACACATTCCCCTAGTGATACCGTAAATGAAAGCTCGAGTTCTCACATAGGTCCATGTTCCTGATATCTGGAGTGGTTTTTACATGTGTCTCATCATCTTTGAGGTATGTGTTGCTGCCAGAGTTGTAGGTCAGTAGTGTATCTGCAGAAGACTGACTCATCTTTAGGCATATAGAACACATTATCTGATGATCTTAGGAGTCTTTTCCAACCTAAACAATTCTGTGACTCTATATTGTTGTCATCCATTCTGTGCACATACCAACGGCTGTCTGTTAACGATGGCAAGACTAATTGCATAGCAGTCATTGGAATGCTGTAGGAAGTCCACAGATATGGCCCCTTCCTGTCTTTTCTGCTTTTTCTGAAGCTCCTTTTCACCGAGATTGGCAGAAAACAACATCAGATGCACTGTCTCTCAAACTCCTGCAATAATCATGGGGAAGGTTGTCCTGCAGTTGTACTACTGTGACGGCAAAACTGTCCCAAGCAGCAAGCTGTGTCTGTTAACGCTGTAACACAGCTAAACATGTTTCAAGTATCCAACCTGGAGAACGTTTGCTGCTGCTTTAATTGCTGGTAACCTGTTTTGTGCTCAAAAAGATGGAAAACTATTTAATAAAAACCACTGGAACTTACTGAATGCACTGATAGATTTCAAAGTAGGACAAAGGAAACTTCCTGTTTGTTTATTCCATGCAGTTTTAGCATAAAAGCTGAGGTCTGTTTTCCCCAAGTGCAGAAACTGCTCATCTTGTTCTAACAGCTGCGATTTATGCTGCAACTGGAGTATCTAATAAGATTTAATACTTCTAACTAATATGTGAATTTAACGTCTTTGGTATCTCTACCTTCTCACAGCAAAACTAGATGTGCCCCCTAAACTTAAAAGAGCTCCCAAGGCCAAGAAGGTGGAAACTGTAAACTCTGACTCGGATTCAGAATTTGGCATTCCAAAGAAGACGGCAGCACCCAAAGGTAAGAGCTGTGGTGCTGTGGTGCTCAGCGCTCACATCTGTGCTCCGTGTAACACAGGTTCACAGTCATTTTTTTATAAGGAAGCAGAACTGGTGCTGCTAGAATTAAAACTGCATTGATTTATTAGTAAATTAATCACCAGTAGAGTACTCAGCTGTGAGCTTTTCCTGTGCTAATGCAGTGTACTGGCTTGACAAGCAATGCATGAACATTTACCTGACCTTCACTCATGGGAATGTATTTAGTAGCTCCACACATCCCCACTCCCCCAGCCTTTTTTTTTTCTTTTTGTTCATTGGTTCTACTGGTTTTTGTTCATTGGGATGCTGCTTATTTTCTTTGATCTCAGCTTTTTCCAAGACAGTAAAATTCTGGTAGTAATTCTAGTATGTAGCAATTTTTGTCTTTTTAAATCCAATTATTTGGTATCCCAGTGTTCAGTTGTCAGAGGCCTCACAAGCCAGCAGCCAAGCAGGGTAATCCAGAGAAAGCTGTACAGGATGTGCCAGTGTTGATAGCTGAGGTTAACAGTAAATTGACTAAATAGTAAAGGTGAATTAATGCTGTGTAATCAGTACAGAAGGTGACCAAAGACTTGTAGTGCTTCAGAAGTCTAGAAGTCATTGATTTAATGAAGTTTGTCCCTGTCTTGAACCAACAACTTGAATTGCTCGGGTGAATGGTAACTTTGGAAGAAGTATAAAAGATTTAAAACTGAGAAAATAAACTATATTGTATTTTGTTCATGTGAAGAAGCATGAATTGTAAACTAAATTTGAACTTTAACATGTAGACATACTGAAGTAATTTCACTGGGTTTTCTCTACTTTGCTGAACTCTGGAGTTTTTTTTAAAAAAAAAAAAGGAAAAGAAAAAGAAAACAAAGTTAAATCATATTCTCTCACGCAGGAAAAGGTAGAGGGGTGAAGAAAAGGAAAGCATCCAGTTCAGAAAATGAAGGTGAATACAACCCTGGGAAGAAAACACCTAAATCAACACCAAGCAAGGTCAGTTGCATCTCTGCTCTTTTCTCCTTGTTAAAAGAACCTAATGGATTACTCTACATACAAGGTACATGTTCTTCTTATAGGTTGCTAATATAATAGTGTGTTTAGAAATTAAATGTTAGAGAAGGTTTCCTTCAGTTCTGGATATTAAAAGGGAAAATGTACACAGCATCACAACTGACTTGTCTTGTCTTTCCTGCAGAAAGCCAAGAAGGCTGCTTTTGACCAGGATTCTGATGTGGAAATCTTTCAGTCGGGCTTTGCCTCCGAAACTGCCCCAAAGCCACGGACAGGTCGGGCTAGAAAAGAAGTTAAATATTTTGCAGAGTCTGATGAAGATGATGATTTTGATATGTTTAATTAAGTGCCCAAAGAGCACACAAATGTTTTCCAACAAATATCTTGTGTTGTCCTTTTGTCCCTTCTGTCGCAAACTTTTGTACATTTGACTTATTTTATGTGATAATGTAATTGATGGTTTTTATTATTGTGTGTAGGCATTTTAACATTTTGTTCTTACACCTACAGTTTTATGGTCTTTTTTACTCATTGAAATGTCATGTATTTGTCTGACTGGCTTGTAGAGATGTTCTAGACAGCTGTGCTAAAGCACATTTTAATTGTCATGGTTGCAAACAGCAAACCTGCTTTTTGAAATGAAGTTTAAACATTAAAAAAATGGAAAACTACTCTCTCTGTGTGTGTGTGTGTGTGTGTAAAAGTTGGAGTAGAGGGACTACTTCTATACAGTTGGGTTTTTTTTAAAATAAATATATTTTATTCTTTGCCAGGAGACTCCATGGAAAAAGGTAAACAGTATATGAACATAGAAAGCATTGTTAAACAATCTCAATGTACAAACAGAGCCAGTGAAAGTACATCACAGACTTGCTAGAATATATATATATATAAAAAAAAATCCACTAGTGCTTTAAATGAAACCTAAGAAACTGACACTTTAAATCTGTTAACCATCCTACCACAGTTTTTACTCTGCTTCATGGTGATTTAACAAGGCCAAGAAGGCAGATTCTCTCCTTGTGTTTCTGTAAGTCTGAGCTGTACTTCCCTAGCACCTGGAAGGCGAGATAACCCAGCTGATTCCTGGCAGCTGATTCTTAAGGAATTACCCTAGACTTGCTGATTCAGAAGCTGTGGATGAGTCTGCTGGTTATCATCCCAGGAAGTTTTCCCTAATGGCTTGTGAACGAGTAAACAAAAACATGGTAACACTGAAAAGTGTTTCTGCCTTGGAGGCTACTGTTACTGTAGAAATGAGCAGTTAATTGTGCAGCTAGGTCACCAGCCAGGTAAGAAACCACTTCTTTAAATTTTAAAGTGACATTAACAGTGGAAAAAAATTACATTGGAATAACTGATCTGGCAGTTAATGCTGAAACTGATGTTTTTTTCTGCTAGTGCAGGGAATTTTTGTGTACTTTTTACAAGCAAGGAGATGCAAACTGAGGGCATCAAAGACAAGTTTTCATATTAAACTATATCAGACGGTTCTTTAAACTTCATTTTCTGGATGTGTACAGTAGTCCATTTCATATGGTTGGTATCTTGATCATTTTAGGTATGAGAGACAAAAGGAAAGCACCAAACATCCAGTATAGAAAGTAGAGCCATACATTTGTATGTACAAAGTCATCAGAAATGCAACCAGAATTTAAAGTTTGAGATCTGTCTTGTCACCATGCAATCTTGAATGTTCAGAGGAGAAAACAGAAGCTTAACTATTTTTTTTTTTTTTGCATGAAATGGCTGATTTAGAGTTTCAAAAGTTTGCATTTTCTAGTTTTTAAGAGTTTAAAACAGCAAGGAGTATATATCGATACATATGAAAATTTCTTGGTCCTTGTTGAGTTTTTATCTATATATATACACATATATAGATATATATATTAAGTCCAGAAACTAAGCAGCAGTAAAAATGTTTTTCTTGCTTTTCATCCCTGTACATAAGATATTAGGAATGTCTGAAGTAGCTGGAAAATGTCTTATTGCACCATCGGGGATTGACTGACACTGCTGTTATCCACTGAACTAGGTGAGATACTGGGACTGTGTTCTGCAGTATTTCCATTTGAGGTTGGTGTCAGTGGTTCATGTCCTTCAGAGTTCTCCAACATTTCCTGAATAAGAGGTGGCATGGATCCAGGAATTTCCATTTTCAATGTAATGACACGTTCTGCACCTTTAAAAACAAAACAAAACAAAACAAAACCAAAAAGCCACTTCCATTAGTATGATTCAGACACTTTCCTTTTGGTTACATCAGCAGTAGTACTGTTACATTATTCT
Organism: Antrostomus carolinensis; assembly: GCF_000700745.2. Classification (NCBI taxonomy): domain Eukaryota; kingdom Metazoa; phylum Chordata; class Aves; order Caprimulgiformes; family Caprimulgidae; genus Antrostomus; species Antrostomus carolinensis. Next base: position 14,778 of record NW_010326280.1, read on the forward strand.
AATGGCTCTGGTGTCTCCTGTACTTGCATACAACATTAGGTAAGTGAACTGCTTCATTCACTACAATTAATTTAACTAATGAATTTAAAATTATGATGTAGCAACTGGTATTACAATAGAGGTAAACTGGATGAACTACTTCTTTTCATAGAAGGAACCAAAGAGACATTAAGTTATACTGGAAAATTAAACTAAACTGTGATCACATAGAGACATCTATAAACTGAAATATACTTTACAGTTTTTAATCTGTAGTGGATTTGCAAAGACTGTAGAGTGACAAAAATTCTGGCTGCTGTGTGTTAAATAGGCAAGGTGAATCCTGTAAGAGAACTGCAGCGCTGCAAGTCAGAACATTGCTTTCCTATATAGAAAATGGTGAAATAAGAATCAGAATTTAACAAACCATTGTTTTATAAAAGAAACAGGCTCGTGGCTGTAGGATTAAACAAAGTTGCTACATCAGTCCTGACCACTCAGACTATGAGCCAGTAATGGATACTGGTTTAAGAGGAAAAAAACAACCCACGAAGCCACACAACAGCGCCTGTTGCTCCTGAGATGTTAAGGCTGCTCGAACATGACAGGCAGACACAGCACAGTTCACTCACAACTTGCACTCTTGCTCCCAGCACCACTGTGCTTAGTTTGCATGCAGGGGATGGTGTGAGAGGAAGCCTGTGTGTAAAAATAGGCCAAGGAGCAGTTACTGCTGAGGGAACTGCTATGGGGTTAGTAAGTTACAGCAAACACAGGCATCCTTAAATGCTGGATGGACAAAACCTCTCAGGGAAAAGAAAGGCTGTGAGTGGGAAAAGCCTGATCTGTAAAGCAGGAGGGTTCAGCTGCTGCAGCTGCTCTGCACTGCTGCTGCCTACAGCGCCAGGCCAGCCACGCTCCGAGCGCCCCGGACACTCAGTGTAACCCTCATACAACATCAGTAACGCGAGCGTTGTGTTGTAAAGGAGTGATACAGCTGAAGGGTGTTGTAAAGGAGTGGTACAGCTGAAGGGTGTTGTAAAGGAGTGGTACAGCTGAAGGGTGTTGTAAAGGAGTGGTACAGCTGAAGGGTGTTGTAAAGGAGTGGTACAGCTGAAGGGTGTTATAAAGCAGTGATACAGCTGAAGGGTGTTGTAAAGGAGTGGTACAGCTGAAGGGTGTTGTAAAGGAGTGGTACAGCTGAAGGGTGTTGTAAAGGAGTGATACAGCTGAAGGGTGTTATAAAGCAGTGATACAGCTGAAGGGTGTTGTAAAGGAGTGGTACAGCTGAAGGGTGTTGTAAAGGAGTGGTACAGCTGAAGGACAGAAGGTAAATTGTTAAACATTCTGCTACAAATGGTGAGGACCATAGACAG
>NW_010326281.1:0-570 GCF_000700745.2 Antrostomus carolinensis
AAAGTGCCACCAGCACCCCAAAGTGCCACCACCGCCCCCCCAGGCCCCGGTGTCACTGTCACCTCCTTGATGAGCTCGGACTGGCCCACGGTGTAGCTGTAGTTGGCGATGAGGGTGGCGATGCCCACGTAGGACCGGACCAGCTCGGCCAGGAGCCGCAGGATGGTGGACGTCGGCATCAGGGGTTTGGAGCCTTTGGCTCGTTGCCGCTCGTCACCGCGGTCACCGTCCTTCTCCTTCCGGCCATCGCGACCATCCTCGGGGCTGGCTGCTGCCCAGGGGACACGGAGGGGACATCAGGGGATATTCAAGGTCTTGAGGACGTCAAGGGGATGTTGGGGACATGGAGGGGACACTGAGGAGCTCAAGGACATGGAGGGGACATTGGGGACGTTGAGGAGCTCATGGACATGGAGGGGACGTTGGGGACATGGAGGGGACATTGAGGAGCTCAAGGACATGGAGGGGACACATCAGGGTCTTGATGATGTCAGGGGATGTTGGGGACATGGAGGGGACACTGAGGAGCTCAAGGACATGGAGGGGACATTGGGGACGTTGAGGAGCTCA
>NW_010326282.1:0-9407 GCF_000700745.2 Antrostomus carolinensis
TCCGGGAAGCCAGGGGCGGGCGACGGAAGCTCGTGTCCTACCCCCCCGGAGCGACACTTCACTGAACCCTGCAGGACATCGCCGAAAGTGTCACCACCAGCTCGGGGCTGCCCTGCCATATTCCCAACGCTCAGAGTAGTTGTTGCACCCCCAGTAACCACCCACCCACAACGCCCCTTCCCACTTCGGAGCGAGGAGGACGCTGTTCACACCAACACCAGTTCTGACAGTAGGGCTTCCAGGGAGAAGAGGTACTTACTCCTCATGCTCCCACCTGGCTTCTGCTCATGGAAAATCCTTCACGTCCCCTCAGATTAACACAAACTTGGCTTCTCCAAACATTTAATCAGCTACATTTTCAGTGCACGGTGTCAGCTTATTACTCTGTCAGTCTGTCATCCTGATCACGCTCTTCTTCCTCTAACATCACCGGGAAGAGGGGCATACAGAATTTGCTCACTAACTTGTATTACTTAAGTTGGAAGATAAATGAACCTGCCAAGAGATTTCATTAAAAGGACACGTGTGTTTGCATATTGATCCTTCTAATGAACTGTCTGAAACGGATAAATACTTCCATTAGCTTTGCAGTTTATATTTCTTATTTACAAATATATTAATTATGATTTCCTGGGCAAATATTACTTCTTTTTAGAACTTTCAAGTGCTGAACTGGTTGAACATGAAATTGACTGGCCAAAAGTGTCGAGTCAGCAAAATAGTATTTAAAATACATCATTTTTTAATAGTGAAATTTTGAGAAATTTGTAGCAAAATTTAAAATTATGTTAATTTTAATATATTTTTCATTACTTTTATCACATGCTAAATACAACCTTTGAAGGAACAGAAAATATCTTTGAGAGTTATGTCATGGGGAAGAAATTAAACATAGAAGATTTAATGTGCTCTTCATTAAAAACATAGGATGTGTTGCCAGGTAGAAGAAATAATTTTCAATAGTTTATTAATTTAAAACTTAAAAATTGTTTTTAAAGTTTTCATAGTACTGTTAGACACAGTTCTTATTTGCAAATTAACTTACTGGTACTTGGTAAAACTTGATTTTCAATTTAATAACTTACATTTAAGTGGTCTAAATAATTTTTCTTATCTGATTTAATGCATTTGTAAATGGGAAAACAAAAAATGTGACATCAGCAGCATGCCAGTATAAAATTTCTAGAAAATTTCATATTTGTTTCTTGGAAAACACTTTAAATTGAAAGTAAAAATGACTTTCAGACAGTTTCTCTGTTTTGAGTGCATCTAAAATATCAGTATTTTGAAGATTTGCATTAGCATTCATCTAAATTCAAGAGCTGTATTTGATCTATGATTAAACTCCAAATATTCTGGATTCTGCGATTTCAATGAGAATAATGCTGAAAAGTATTTCCACTTTGCACAGAACAAACCTCTTGCCTTAGAAGCAGCGATGTTTGTCAGAACTCCCTAAAAATCTGTTCTTCCTAACTGGATGCTGAAATACACCCCGACCTTTTTGCTTTGATTTCTGACTACAAATCTGTCTGCAATTTTAAGTTTAGTCACTTCTTTCTGCGAATGCATACCCAACACGTAGCATGAAATAGATTTTCATTCTTTTACGGCATGTATGATAAAGCTAAAATGCCATTTAATCTCATTTGTTGTTTTGTTGGGAAGTTTTATCTAACATCCTTTGGAGCCTTGCTCCTTAAATACAAATCCAAGTATGTTGCAGAGGATCTTCCACAGATTTTTCTGTCCATGAGAATCTTAAGATCAAAGCCCAGTTTCCTTCACTCCTATGAACACAATGTCTTTTCCAAATATTAACTTCCTATATGTATTTTTTTTCAATTTACCTTAACTTTAGGAATACATGTATTAAGAAAGACACTGAGCCCCCGTGTCTTGGAAACACTACACTTTTTTTATAAATAAAACCAACACCTCGGACCACAATTTGAAAATGGATTTAGAGGTATTTTAACCACTGAACTTCACTATGTTTTATTTCTTATCTTCTCATGCTCATTTGTGAAGATGAACACCAGACACTTTCTACTTTCAAGCAAATTCTAGAGCTCTTAGCTTTATTAGGAAAATGATTTCATTCTGGCTAAGATTTGACTCTAATTAATCTGTCTTGCATTTTAAAAATGATAGCTGAATTCAAGCTGCATACTATACTTCAGAGACAGCTTAAAATATTAATTAAGTAAAGAGTGCATTTTCCATTTATTTTAATTACATTAATACAGTTTCAATAAATAAAATAGTTCTATGCTTCATCAAATCAAACAAACTTGAATGCAAATTTTTCTATTGATTTGTTCTTTGTTTGCTTGGGCTCTTTTGACTGTTTATTTTTAAATAGGAAAGATATGCAAAAATGTTTGGGAGTTGCCATTAGTGAAATGAGGTCCAACTGTCTAAAAAGGTCAGCTCAGCCTTCTAGGAGTCCGATATAGCCCCATAAAAGTGACATTATGATAATATATTGCTTACAAAGGTAATCAGTGATATAAAACTGGATGCCTTCATAGACATTTTTAAACAAATGAAGTTTCTCTTTTATTACATTTTCCATGGTAAATTCAAAAAACCTGTTAGATCTCTCTGCTCCACTTCCCTGTGATGCTTACTGATCTACAAACAAAATATTACAAACAACTGGAATTGTGCTTTTAATATTCAATTTAATTAAAGCTGACATGTTCTAGATTTGCAGGTGAACCTCTTTCTTGTGATAAACCACAGGACAAGACAGAGGCTAAAAATGTAAAAAAATGTAAAAAAAGTGTCATTCTACCTAATCCAATAATAATTCTATCCTTCAAGTATTTCAGCAGCAGCATCAGCTGAAGGAAAACTATATATTGAAGAAAAAGTTTCAAAATACCTTGGGAGTCACGGCAGGTGTTTTGATACATGTCCTTCATATTTTTCAGAACAGTTTGAGTCACTTTGTAATTCAGGGCCCAATCCTGCCCACCTCAATCTGAGAAATTCATTATAAATCAACAGAACTCATCAGAATAGCAACTGGAACACAATAGTAAAAGTTTTCAGGGTCAGGCTCTATGTAAATCAATATTTCACAAAAAATGCTTGTGATATTGAAACCTTAATTGCATTGTGATTAGGTTTATATTCACAGAATATAGCTAAAAATATTAATGTAAGTTTTAACATGAGACTAAATACTGTTATTATGAAAGCCTGATTAAGAAGCTTCTATAAAAATGCCAACTCAAAACCTGTGTAATGGTAAAACATTATGAAAAATGCATGATTTTACACTGTGATCTTGTTATAACAAAACGTGGCTATCACTGAAATGCTGAACTTATTTTACGCATCAGTACTGTACGTGCCAAGAATTCGGAGAACTGTTAGGTATCAGTTTTTTCTACTGTAACCTCAGCAGATAAGTTTTGTTAAAGTGCTATTTTAATATTGTCACAGAAAGAAAAAATTCTTCTTTCCTGAGATGAAAACAAACTAGAACAGTTTACATGGGGAAAAAGTATTTTCAGAATGGTAGCCAGTGCTGCAAATCCATATGAGATCTGAAATCAAGATGTATTTTTTCTGCCTTTGACACAAATATTGCTCTCTCTATCTTATCTTCTAACACTGGTAGCCTCAGGACAAACATAGATTACGTTAGAAATTGTCCTTCATTATATTGATCGAAATTCACTTCCAACCTACCTGAATCTGATGTTAGAACATTTTTATTAGTTTCAAATTGTTTGCATTATAAATTCAAAATAACAAAATGATTTTATAAATAGTTTAAAGTTCTAAAGCAGATGGTTTACAATGTTCTTATGTGCTTCGTATATTCCCATTGAGTTTCTTTCTACACTGATCTTCAATTTCTGGCTGCAGAGAAAGACCATCTTTGTGGAAGACGCAGCGATGCCTCTTATGAATATGTATCAAGGCAACATTTTAATTGGTGTATGAAGTTTTAACAATTGTCAGAATTACAGAGTGCTGTTAGACCACCTAAAGCTCAGGCACCAGTAGCACTCCACCTTATGTAAGATTTCTAGTTGGTGCTGCCATTGCTTTAGAGTCGCTGATAAGCGTCTTGCTTTTATGTTGTGACACATAGAAATGGTGGAAGTCTGAACAGCATTAGCGATATTACCAGGAAGACTGGCCCTGGAGCTGGGCTTTAAGTGATAATTTGGTAAAGATGTTAGACTCCCAGTAAAATCCTTCTTATACTTTCACTATATCTAATAAAAACGTCACCTCCAGTGCCACCCCAATTCTTTATTTTAGAAACCAACTTTCCAGGGTTTTCCTCTTCTTTTTCTCCTCCTACTGAAGGAATGACAAAACACCCCTTGATTGGAAGCAGACCCTTGGTCAGTAAAGCAAGTGGGCACTATGTGCATGTCAGTTTTAATATAACTAAATTCCTGAAAGAATGAACACTTACCAAAAAGAGAAAGAAGACCCTGACACATACAGGAAGGAGGATAGAGACTAGATAACTTTCAGAAAGTCCTTTTTCTTCTCTGAGTGGTACAAGCATTCAAGTACACTGAAAAATTTTGCCTTTCCTGGTTATAGAAACAGAAAGGTGACTGCATCGGTTTATGCAACCACAAGCTACAAAACCTGGATAAATAATCATGTATGACAGCATGCTAAATGAATGTATCACACAGTGTCATGATTTTGCTAGGATAGAGTTAATATTCTTTTTAGTGGTTATAAGACCTGTGTTTTCGTTTCAGCAGAACTTGTTATGAGAAGAACATTGCTAACAGTACTGGTGTTATTAGTTGCTGCTGGAGCTCAAGGCCACTGTGTTTGGCTGGTTCACAGCTGCATTAGGACTGGGAGGGAGAAGTGCAGTGCAAAACCCAAACCCAGCATTTGGATGTGCCAATGGAATATTCCATATCATATCATATCATGTCATGTCAGTATATTAACCAGGGCTGACAGGAAGACGGGGTATTCTCTCGGGGATCGCTTGGCTCTTCCGGGGTTTTGGTTTTGGGACTGTCTCTGCTTTGGGATTGCTGGCTGGCACAGGCCAGGCATTGGTCAGCAGGGGGTGAGCACTGTGTATCACTCATTTGTATAGTCTGTTATCACTGTTGTTATCATTATAATTTTATTTTAATTAGTAAATAATTTTTATCTCAACCCATGAATTTCCCTGCCCTTTTCTTTCCAATTCTCTCTCCTACTCCCTTGGCGAGGAAGGGAGAGGGTGAGAGAGCAGGCTGTGTTTGGCTGCAAGTTACAACCAAAGGGGTGAATCCACCCAAACCACCACACACAGTCATTTTAAAAATAAGTGCTTTAAATTTATGCCTTCAGATTACATGTGAAATCAGAAAGATTGGTGAAAATGTACTAATCCCATGTTTTGCATTTTGCATGTAATGAAGCACACGTATAGACACTCTTTTTTTTAAAAAAAATTAATTTCAAAACAAAGTTCTATATATTTAAAATCTATAAGACTTTAGAGTCACTACTTTACCAACACATATATGTGAATTTACACTAAATGTGGGTATGGTCCATAAGCTTGGTATTTGAAGCAATTATCACTGAAGTCTCATTTTTTTAAATGGAAGAAGAAGAGCAACAGTACTGATTTATACAAACAAAAGCTGTCACCCTTAAACAGTGGTTTTAGAAGTGGCACCGAGAGCTATGTCCACATGCCTATTACTAGATTCCCATAATTTCATCAGAGTTTTGGGAGGGCAAAGAATGAGGGGGTCACGCCAGAACTTGATAAGATGCACGCTGACAAGCCTCTCATGCAATGCTAATTGCCAAGGGAAAGTCAGAGCTTCTGAAAAGATCTTCTGTTTATCAATTTTTTTTTGTGATTTACTCAGGCTTTTGAAAGAAAAAGCCTTCTTGACTCTTCCCTCCTTTTAGTCACTCTGTGTATAGTAACTTTGTTCAAAAAGTTTTCCAATAAATATAAAAATTTCCTCTTAATTCAATATCAAATTTTAAATTGTCAGTAATGCTAATGATATAACCCTTTCAAATGCACAGTTCAGGAAAATTTAGGAGGTCACTGACCTAAACTACACATAGAATTTAGTTTTCCACAATGAATTAGATACTCTCCAGCGTAGCTACTCCTAAGTTTTACGAGTTACATTTCCTTGTGAATTCAAGGAAATCAATGAGAAACAGTACTCATGGAGAAAATTCCTCTGGAAGTCCTTCCAGCCTCCCTCTGATCCTGTCCTCAGAGCTCCTGAAGGCACCATGGAGATCTCAGGGTGGACTTTAAGCACATCCAGGGAAGATCTGCAAGTTTGGCACTTGGATCAATCGCTTTGTGCATCAAAGTATAACTCGTCCCGAGCACCTCAGAGGCCAGGAAATGAGTGCCATGATGGAAGCTTACACCTTTTCCTACCACCTAGCCCTGCTTGTAGGATAAAAGCATACTAGGGCCTGACTTCACAGGAAAAAGGAAACTATGCCTTGAAGTGTTGCATTGTTTAAAAAATGAATGTACTGAAAGTTTTTAGAGTTATAACTGTGATTAATAGAAGCATTCTACTGTTCAGCTCTTCCAGTAAATGGAGAAGATACTGTTGAGAAAAGGACATGCAAAGGACTTCTTTAAAGTATTCATTTTCCTATGTCATTATCTTAAATTCACTATTTCTAACAGTTTTGTTCCTTTATCCAAATTACAGCTTGGGATTGATTATCCTGCCTTCTGTTTCACTAAGCCAAATATTTGACCTGGCACTACTGGAGACTACTTTGCAGTCACTCCACTAACCATGTTCCCTGATGTAGGCTGGTGCTTTTCACCCTGCTTTCTTGTTTCCAAAAATCCAAGTCAAGTCCCTGAACCACAGAACATCCTTTAGGCCCTTGGTTAAGGGCTTAAGTGAGGTGCAACCAGTCTCAGTCTCCTGCTGTTCTGAAAGGGCTCATAACAAATATAATTTGTTGTGTTATTTTTTTTTTTAAATGTTCAGTATATTCATTACTCTACTGTTGATCACAATTAAAAATCAACTGGAACAAATATCTTCTCTTTAGAAATGTTACCATAGAAACAACACCAGAGAATTCCCTTTAAAAATGTCAAGATTCCCCTCACATTTAAATATGGACTCCCAGGCATTACTCATGCACCATTAAAAACTGCAACATATCCAGTGAGTCATTAGTGTAAAAATATATCCATAAACATATACTCTTTCAGACAGAGATGTTTCTGTCTCAGTAAATAGGTATCACGACATGACCCAACTTTTGATTTTATCTTGCTCCGTTTTACGTCCCCAGAGAAAATTTGAACACTGTTGTCTCTTGTTCAAACAGCTGATTGAGGAAGGAGAGAACAAAAATTAAGAGTGACAAAACATATAGAATGTGAGAAATACCAGCAAAAGCTAGCCAGAGAGGAATAATAACTTTGAATACATATTTACATGGTAGCAGGCAAGATGAATGGAAAGAAAAATATCTGAAATGAGATGTAGTGCAGACATGCTCCACACACAGAGAGAATTTTAATGTTGTATCTTAAAATAAGAAATTTTTAAATTGAGAAATTTCTTAATTCAAACTAATTGAGGCTATGGTACTGTGCTATATCAGTTAATTTCCATTTATTTGTGCCAATCTGTAGTATAACATTAGTCTCACATACTTTTCTACTCCATCTTTCTTCTGTGGGATCACTGGCAAACTCTGACAGATTTTGGCAGAGCAGAAGAAAGTCCGTCTGCATAAGACACTTTGATCATATGGAAGTAGAAGAAAATATGCTGGAGTCAAAGTGGAAGGTGCTCCACAAGTAATAGTAATGCAAATTTAAAGAATATTCAGAATTAGTCACAAAGAAAGCCGATAAATAGTTTATTCATAAACTCTTGCATATTTAGAGAAGATAATAATACAAAGGCATTGTGCCTTCCCTTTGCGTTACTGGCTCTGCTGTAGATAAATAGCATGGCTGAATGGAACCAGATTAATGATAATAAAGACAGTTTTCTCATTTTCTTTGTAGTAAAGCCAACCTGAAAATGAGAAAAAACAACAAAATCGAACTAATTTTTATTCTGCAGGATCTTATAGAAATGTTTTATTTCTTTCTTTTTCTTAATGCAAGGAGTCTTAGAATTCGCTTCTGAATTTTGAGTGGTAGAAGTCCTCCCATTCCTGCATAGTCCTATTTCCTCCTTTTTTATTCTTCTTCCTCCATTTTTCCCTCCTGTTTGCCATTTACTCAGAGAGAGAAATAAACATTGAAGGACAGATATAAGAAAAACAATAAATCCAGTTTAAAAAAAAGCATCAAATAAAATTATTTTTCTTTCTTCCAGTACTCAGTTTCTACCGAGTATTTAAAATGCTGCAAACATTTCCCCTATTAAAGATAAATCTCAAATAAAGACTTTATTAATTTTTTTAGCCACTTACTAATTTATATACTCATCACACTTCTGATGGTTAGAATATAACTTTAGTTTTTTGCTGTCAGAATTGTGTCTTCTGTTCCCACTTCAAATGAATGACATGGAAAAAAGAATAAACCCAAGGAATGAAACTGAGATTATGTGAAGGTGAGGAGAGTTATGATATCAGGACAGATGTATGTAGAAAATAGCAACAGACAAACATGTTCCGTAAGTGACAACAAATTTTAAATTCACTTTTAGATTTTGATTATAAATTTTTGGCCAATCAGAAAGATAAACACTGTAGTATTTTTCCTCCTCAAACCAGGATGGGTAGTGCATAGTACAGCTGTAACTGAGGTATCTTTGATATCTTGCATCTGATTTAACTTCTCACTCTTTCTAAAAAGAAAGAGCAGGTTTTGGAAATATTTAGGTATCATTTTTCACCAGCACTGGTCTAATGAAGAGTTATATTTCTACATTTAGCCCCAATTTTGCCCCAGCCATGCTGATAAAAGCCTTTGCTCAACAGGCATCTAGCAAGAGGCAGAAGCATTGCCACCATTGCCAGCAAGGAGTGCAGGGAAAGGTTTAGATATGAAACACAGGCAGATCGTGGCAAGTTTTCAGCTGGAAGTTGATTTTAAATCTTTAGTAATTATGTTTATATTCAGTGCCACAGAAGGAGTTTCACACAGAAACAGGCCTGTTTGTTTCAAAACTGAGTTTCTCAATGTTGTCTGGAACAGCAAAACACATTTACTGATTTATAGACTCAGTGCCATAACATTACATGATGCCCATGAGAGCTGGACTTTGCATTTGGATATCAAAGGTAGATGATTAATGTGCTGAAGCTGCCCTGGCAGAGAGCTCCCAGCTGACCACACATCTCAGCATGGGCTATTTTTATGTGAAGTGTGAGCTTTGCTAAAGCGAGGTGCTAGTTTCTTCAGTAGACCTCCTCACCTTGTTTCTTCA
>NW_010326282.1:9431-12958 GCF_000700745.2 Antrostomus carolinensis
GGATGTCTTCATGTTCACCTCATCATTCATCTGCCTTTAGATGGGAACAAATACAAAATGGGACCAACACAAAAGCCTGAGAGATTCAGCCCTGAGGCCTCCTCTGCATTGTCCTGTAGCTTTGCCACAGATGAGCAACACAGCTCTCCTTAAAATAATGACAAAAATCTCTATGCCACTTCTCTGGTCTTCTCTCCAAAAGACAAGTCACTGGAACTGTAACAGTTTACACTGGGGAAGGTCTGTCCTCATCTATTTTTTATTCACACGTATGAATCACACTTCCATGCACCATAGCTAGAAATAAAACAGTAGTCCACCTCAAAGCTTTAAATTACTTAGGGCTTAATTAAGAGTATGATAGAACAGATATGAAATTTAAGATGCAGTCAGTGGGTAAATTAATGTAGACACAAGCTCATGTTTCTGCTCTATACTTCAGTCGGGTAGTTTCATGCAGAACAAATTTCCCACTCATTTTTCCCCCTAGACGTAACACAGAGGAGTGTAATAACTATGATTAACATTACATGAAAATTAAACAATTTTGAAATTGCAGGGTTTGGAAACATGACTATCATACATATGACAAAGGAAAATGATATTTTTCTCCATCAGTTTATCTCATACATGGACGAGGGTCGGATCTTGGCCCACTTCAGTTGCTTCGTGACACTGCAGTTTTCAGGCAACTGCAGGGCTGGGGTAGGCAGGTCCCTGAGCACTCTCCGGCTTCAAAGAGGCAGAAGAGTGGCTGTGTATTGATTCCTCCCAGCCTCTATAGAAAGGCCACTCCTTCAGGATAGGAATACAACATGAGTGCATTAAAACAAGAACATCAAGCTTCTTTTTAGAGAGCCCCCTTTCACTTCTAATTAGGGTGATACTAGGTGACTGGTCCCTCAAACGGGGAAATGTCTCAGAAAGACAACCAAAACTCTCCCATCTTATCCATGTGAGGTGACCTATGAGTCCTGCACACTCTTCACAAGTCTGAGCATCCATTTGCATGGAAATGAAAGATGGAATAGGGTTGCAAATTACTTCTTATCCCAGCCATTTGATCTGGTACTTTTTTCAATAGGACTCCTTTTGAAATTGAGATATTTTACAAGAAATTTCCCTGTTGCACTTGGTTGCCTGCAATAAATGCACAGTTGGGCTAAAATGCAGCATATTATCCAGTTTCCTTGGTAGCACTTTGGTTCTGCCAAAGTGTCTACTCCATATCCCAGGTTCCTTCAGCTGACGGAGCAGTAGAGGGGAGATGCTTAGGAACAAGCTCTGTCTTTTTGCCCTAATATCAGACAAGCTTCTGATTTCTCTTTGTAGGTCCCATGCTGTCTCACCACACACATCTTTGAAACAAACTCTCCATAACTGCTTTGGATTTTAAAAGGCAATTCATCTGCCTGAAGGATAATGAGCAGAAAACCAAACAAACAGATCATCAAGATCATTATTTATTTTTAAGCTGCTTCTTCTCTGTGGGTTTCCCACAGAGCCCTGACTTTTGCTCTCTGTTGCTCGGTGGAACAGAGTTTGAGGAAAAGATCATGGATCTGAGACTAAGAGGGCTTTGTTGCTTTACACCCCATTATAACAGTAAGAAAAGAAATTTAAAAGTTTGGCTTTAGTCCTGGTTGTGTAAGTGTCACTGATGACATGTAGTAAGGAGGGGAAGAGAGTTTCTTAAGAGCATATTAGCAAAATACAATTTTGATTGCAATTTGTTAACACATTTAACAAAATGGCTGTTAAACAAAATAAATTCTACATTTGGACAGAGATATGGACCTCATTGTAATCAAGGCCTAGAGAAAAAGAAAGCTAGAAATTGCTTTCCAGTGACTGAGAAAGGGAATAAATCCAAAGTCCTTTATGTGGGAGAAGAAATCAGGCAAATGTACTATTTCACAGTTACAGTGTATGGTTTAGGGCTACAATTACAAATCATAATTTCTGAGGGTCAACTCCCTGAATGGAGAAAACAGGCTGAGTGACCATGTCCCTCAGCTGCATGCTAAGGAAACGTGGTGGGACTGACAGTGTTGGTACCTCAGCTGCTATCACTCCCCTTCATCAGCAGGTCACTGTTAATTGCAGGTCTGAGGAGCAATGCTGCAACTCCCCTCCTGCACGCTCGGAGCTAGGGGCTCATTCCTTCCTTCTTGCTCCCTTACAGTGTCTGGCCAGGGGAGGGCTCCTTAGTTATTGGAGCTGTCCCTTTTCACAGGAGAGAGAAGGTTGCTGGAAGCAGATGTGATGCTGCTCAGAGGGAAGTGGGTTATGACTACCAGAAACTTGCACACCTGAGATTAACACACTGCTGAGCATGGGAGGCAGCAGGGCTGCAGGCAGGATCCACAGCATCCAGCCTGCTCCTTCTCTCAGCACGCCCAGGCACTTGGAGCAGAGGGGCAAAGGATCACCTTGGTGCCATCCTTCATGCCTCTGAAAGAAGCCCTCAGCCCAGGCTCAGACCTAGAATTGACTTTTGTCATGTGCTGAGGCTCATGCACTGAAAAACTGTGTAAGGGTGGAGCGTGGAGAGCTTGGGCCTGGCTGGTAGCCAGCACATCTTCAAGCTCTCACACAAAGAAGTGGCCATGCCTGAGCCCTGGAGCCTGTCATCACCTCCTTGCAGAAACATTGCATGTCCATCACGGGGAAACAGGTCAGCCAGGCTACTTGCAGAGAAACATGATGTGGATGACATGAATGATGGCAGCTGGCAGAGTTGTAAAAGTTGATATTTTTTTATAAATGTGCAGCTTCAGAGTGGGTGCTGTGCTCTTGGCAGCTGCAGCCAAACTTTCCCAAAGCACAGTGTGTCCTGGGGCAAAGCCCAGGTCCCCTGGTGCTGTCTGGGGCCAGACACCTGGCTGCTCTCATCCAGCTAGATCTCTGCGCATGACCACTGAAGAAAACAAACCCAAGTTCTACACGATTGTCATAATCACAAAGAAATATGTGTAAAAACAGGCAATAATTGAGAGAAAAAGATGTGAGGGCAGAAGGATTGCAGTTTTGGGTGTAGGCACTTCTCAGTGCAGGCTCCTAAATCCTGTGCTCAATTTAGCCCCAGATTTCAGAGGCAGCAGCTGCATTATGCATTTTTCCTCAGTGTCAGCTCTCAAGCTTCTAAGAGCAGGGACATTCATCATCTACAGAACTGCTGGATTATTTATCATTGAAGAAAATCAAGCACTCTTACTTATACATTAATTTAAAATATTGATATGAATCTATTTGTTAGCAAGGTTCTCAATGGTTATGAAGTATGTGAGGTGCAGTAGATTTTACCTACAGGAAGACCAAACCATACCTTACTGACTTTTGTTGGAATTCAGCTATAAACTCTATGACTAAGACGTGCTTTGACTTTAACACCTCTCCAGTGGCTTGCTGCTTTTCTTTATTAAAAAGGATCCAAGCAGAATATTTTTTCTTGTTATAGATCGCTTTTTTCCCCTCACAGTAGAAAATGTGTGCTCACACTAATTTCTATATACCAGATTATTATT
>NW_010326283.1:0-24496 GCF_000700745.2 Antrostomus carolinensis
GGCACACTGCTGGCTCATGGCCAGCCTGCTGTCCACCAGCACACCCAGGTCCTTTTCCACAGAGCTCCTCTCCAGCAGGTCATCCCCAAACCTGTACTGGTGCATGTGGTTATTCCTCCCCAGGTGGAGGACTCTGCACTTGCTCTTGTTGAACCTCATCAGGTTCCTTTCCACCAAGCTCTTCAGCATGTCCAAGTCTGACTGCACAGCCTTCTGGTGTGTCAGCCACTCCTCCCAACTTCGTATCATCAGTAAACTTGCTGAGGGTGGACTCTATACCTACACCCAGGTCATTGATGAAGATGTTAAACAAGACCAGACCCAGTACTGACCCCTGGGGACAACCGCTAGTTACAGGCCTCCAACTAGATTCTGCGCCAGTGATCACAAGGAAGGAGGGAAGAAGCCATAAGCAAACATTAAGGTGAACGGCAGGGATGCACGTCCTGCCAGGGCACTATGCCTCTGGTTGCCCTGGGTGACCTGCTGTGTCCTCCCCTGCCAAGGGGCTGCTCTGGAAAACGGGGATGCTCTGAGCAATGCAACGTCATCCATCACACGGCTGCTAATGCTCATGAGGGAGGAGGGCAAAAGAGAGACAGAGTGCACAAAGAAATAAACCATCCCAGGAAGACTGGCTTCCAGCCGGCACTGCCCTTAGCCAACTGCACTGCCATGGACTTGGTTATGGAGGGATAAAATAATAATGAAAAAACAGAGTTTGCTGCCAATGGGGCTCTGGCCTTCCCTGGAAGGTGTGAAGAGCACCAGAGCGCAGAGAGCAGGCTGACCCCAGAAAGATGTCCCTGGCTGCCTGAAGTCACTGCTGTCAAACACGCAGCTGAGAGCCCCCTGCGCTGCGCCCCATCAGGCGGGTTGTGAACAACCTCTGAAAGGTTATGTGGAGGGAGGGCTTCTCCCTTTGCATCACGATGAGGCACTGCCCAAACGCCTGTCTGCAACTGTGTCTGTCTGCAGCAGCCACTCAGCTAGCTCAGCGGTGCAGATTCAACAGAAGGCAGCTTTGTAGTTCAAACACCCGACAGGCAGACCGTAGACCTTAGATTTTATTGCAAGATAAACCATCCGAACACCAGCAGCTTCCGTAGATTCAAACAATGTCTAAATAACCAACCTGGGTTTGAACAGTTCAAACCCAGCTTCTTTGCCATGCCATATGCCAGGCACTAAACTGAGCGTTTACAGCAAGTTAGCCAGAGCAGGATGAGACATAGCCAGGGGACAAATTGTTATGGCTTCATTTGGTGTTTTTCTTACAGCCTCAGCTCCCAAATGCTTGCAACCACCTGAAAGACTCAGCTTTGACTAATAAGATTTTTTTTTTCAGCGAGTATGAAGGCTGGAGGCATGAAAAACATAAAACTTTAAAGCTTAAAACTAGAAAGCTGAAATGAAAAAATACTTTAAAGTTAATTTGAATAAACACTAATCAGCCACAAGCTGTTCAGAGTGTTCTGGAACTGTTTTAGAGATTCAGAAAACCACGTCCTGTGCTCGCTCAAGATTTCTGCTGTGACAGTCCCTATGTATGCACTGCTGCAGCATACAAGGGGTATCAGGGAATTTAAAAGATCTAGCGGGTGGACTCAATCACCTCACTCCTCTCTGGATTACTTTCAGACAACAGTTTTGCACATGAAGCTAAATAAACTGGGAATCAGCCAAGTGCAAGGAGCACAAACAGTGCCAGCCCTGAATGAGTGCAAACTCACACGGGCTCTGAGAAGCCTCTACGTTTGCAGAGCACTCCAGGAATAACACAGTTATTAGGGAGCTGTAAATTTACATTTAATTTGGTAAAGCTCACTTAAAAAAAGGAAAGCAACACTTGGTGGGTGATGCCATCCTATAGCTGTGGACAGTTTGCAACATCTGAAGACCAAGCAAAGCTGTGTTGTGGCAGATGACCAGCTATAATGGCATCTTTCTGCCCTCTGACTTAACGCAAGTTCCAGCTCTTGTGAACACCTCTGGTGCTCTTGACGCCATGGAAGGTTTCACCTGGATGGCAATGACTTTCATGGCGACTACTTGGGGAGCTCAGGTGCATCACCTATTTTTGAATTTACAGAGTGCATTTTCAGGGCTTGCATTCAGTGATGTCTCATTACAATGCTCCTTCCAGCCTGTCTGGAGTTGTATCATGTAAAGAAAGCAAAGAAAGCCTCACCATCTTATTTTGGCTATGTATTTCCCCCCCCCCCCAGGGTAGAATAGACGGTGGTAAGAGCTTGCTGTAACACAAAAGTAATATCTAGCCAGCTAATGCTGAGTTACAGAACAGTTGAGAAATAGCTTGGGACATTTCCAACTCAGCTCTGTAGTTCTCCAAAGACTTTCTGCCCCCTGCTTTTGAGACATGTGGGAAGAGTGGGCAGTACCATCTGCTTTTGATGGAGGCTGACTCGAGGCTGCGCTAAGATATTCACAAGTACAGATATGCTGTGAATAAATGCCGCATGGTTTCATTGCCGAGAGAGGCACTTTGCATGGCAGGGAGGAGCATGATTTCAGCTCAGCACCCTCCCAAAACATGAAAAATAAGGGCCCAGAAAATCTCACAGACAACCAGTGCCAGAAAAATGAATTTTCTCAGAGAGATTTGAGGTTATCAGCCGAGATGTTGAAATGTGTGTGCAGCTCTTTTCCTGCGAGGCAGACGGGATTTTGGAAGGCAGTCCCTCCCCGCTGGCAGCCAGTGCAGGGGTTCGCCCGGAGAGCAGGCGTTTGCCAAAGTGAGCAAAGGCAGCTCATGCCAAAACTGGGAACAGACCTCTGCAGTCTGAGGAGGAAACCTGTGGCTTAGCCATTAGGTCATGCTGTTTCTCATACAAAGTGGCTTAATTTTTTCCATGTAACGAGCAGAAAATGTTAGAAGTCATCTACAACATTAGAATTTTGTAGATTTTTTTTCCCAGTCCTTTTTAACCTCTAGCAATGTGAGACCCTGAGAAGATAAAGCTATGAAAACCCAAATTACTGGTCCAGAGCTTTTAATGCCGGCCTTTTAAAGGTGGTCATTATAGTAGGCTTTGCACTGTTCATTGAGTAATACATTTTCACCGTGGTCACAGCTAGTTCTCAACTCCTGCAAGGGTAATTAAGTGCTAGTAACCTCCCTGTGCAGATACAGGACAAGAAAGTTTAATAGACCCCAGAAATCTCCCACCCCTAACCAAACCATCTCGTCCTTGCTCCCCAAAAGTTGCCTCATGGCTCTCCAGGCCAAGACTCCAGCATGTCCCATCCACTGGCAGTGAGCAGGTGAAGAGTTTGCATCTTACCTTATTACCCTCACAAGATCATGGAAGGCCTTGTCAACGTTTAGAGGTGGGTCCTTGGCGCTCGTTTCTATATATGGAATCTGGAGGAGAGAAGTGTATCACGAAAGAGATTAGTAACAGCCTACGTGTCGGTAGCAAACCAGTTTCAAAATGAAAAACCCTAAAAGCTGGAGAAATTGGGTGCCTAAGAGACCAGGGAAATACAGGTAAACAAAGTGTTGCCATGACACTGCTATCAACACCTTCACGCTCCCTGCAAGGTCAGCAAGCGCTTACAAAAGGTCTGGAATAAGCACCAGGCAAAGCAGCTGCTATCAGAGCTCTGGGTTTGGGGAAGAATAATCATAGACTTCATGTCGTCAGATGTTCTCTCCCCCTAAGTTGTGCTTGCAGACATGAAAATAGCCGAAGGTTGTTGAAAGATGAGCACTTGCCAAAAATTCTTGCTTGCCACGTTTTATTAGGACTACTGCATGAATACTTTATGACTACAATTCCCCTTCAGTGTAAAATGATCTCCTCCTTCAAAGTCTGACAGCCAGATGGGGCCTCCTAGAGTGCTTGTCCAGCACGCTGGCAGATTTATAAAACTGCCTCTGATAAGGTATTTTCGTACACGGCCTTTTCCAAAGTGTACGCATACAGATGGGGGCAACATGTTGTGTTGTAGTTTAAGGTGTCCTGGCTCCTACAGAAATGAGCTTCCTTGGGAGGGGAGGGAGCGAACTTCCCCTGCCAAATTCCCATCATGGCTTGCTTAGAAAGGCCACAGTTTGCTGTTTAGGCACAGCCAGCTGCCCAGAGGTCTTCGTCTCCTTTGCCTTTACTTTTCCATTCAGTTTCTCCTATGGGAGTTGTTGCCTCCCTCTGGGTATTCAGGGCTGTTGGCATTCAGAAGTCATTAGTGAAGTGTCATGACATCTATACCCATCCAAGACCAATTTCTTGGGCAAAACTACAGCATGAATAATGCAGAGCTAAGATGGTGGGCCAGATTTAGATAGATATAACAACCCTGTAACTTCATTATCTTTAACAAGCTCACTTCATACAGACCCCTGGGTATACTACCTAATGTCTGACTCCGCTTTTACACTCGGGGAGGGTACACTTCCTTCCTTCATTTTGAACACTTCACATTTCTCACCATTTACAGACACTTTGTACATGTGGCTTCGTGATGGCCACAGCTTTGCTGTAGCCCAGTGCATAGCAGAGGTTCTAGTTTCAACGATGAACTGGCCCTCCTGAAAGGAAACTGCATGGCTACTACTTTGTAGTAGTTGAAAATGTAATTGCAGATGTTTGATTATAAGAAAAATGCTTTAATTCAGCTCCAAATGAGCAGAGAATTCAATTCTGAATGCCTGGCATGGGACTTACAAGAACCAATTAAACAATCCCACAAACTTACATTATGTTTTGTTGCCATTTCTCTTCCCTGTTCTCTTGTAATTTTCCGTAAATGCATTAGATCAACTTTGTTCGCCACCAAAATCATTGGAAAGGACTCTCTGGAAAAAATCAAAACCACCACCCAATTGTTAGCAGACTACAATAAAAAACGCTGAGCATAAGTTTCACTTTCTGATGCTGACATCATCTAACATTTTCAGCTACAGATATACCACATGTGTAAAGAAATATAAAGAAAGATCAAATGAACACACATCAGCCCCTAGACTGTGCTACACATGTTCATATTGTAAAAATTTACTTGACAAGTCGCGTGCACGCACATATTCATTCTTATTTGCAGGCACTTCAGGGACCTAGTGTCATCATTTTTGCAATGCCTGATAATAGCTAAGACTGAAGATCCAACTAGGTGAATAAAGAACTACAGAATTAGTCAGGAAATTAACTGAGACATAAAGACAGATCTTGAATTTGATTGGGACTCTTGTAACGGTTAAGGCATCTCAGTAACTGCATATCTTGGCAGCTGCTCATCATTGCAAGGTAACGAAGTATGGTGGAGGAACTGGTGACAGTTCATGTCCTGGTCATCCACTGAGAGTAACCCTGGAGGAAGAAAAGATGGACTCTGGGAGCTGGTGCTTAGATGGGCACCAATGGGGAAGAAAATAATGGGCTGCAAAGATCCCCATCAGCTGTTACCCCAAGACAAACTGAAAGACTGGCAGTGGTAGTTGGAAGGAGGCTGGGGGGAACCAAAGAGTCTTGCTAAGCTTCCAGATGCTATTACCTACCATCTTCTGCTTCTAATCCCAGAGCAAAAACCTGATGAAGAACCATCCTTTCATACCAAAACCATCTACCTCTGTAATAACATTCAGCATTTCTCTAACTATACCAAGCACGTAAGCGACTGTCTTCAACCACCACCGCCTGAGAAGAGACCCATCTATCCACAGCACGTCCAATGCTAGGCTCTTCTGAGGAGATGTGTGGGTCAGGCTCTCCCCACATAGAAAGCCCTGTACCTCTGGTAGTAAAACCAAACCGAGCCAGCTCATGTCATGGGAGGTCCTGGCACTGCAGCTGCTTCCCACCCCACCTCACCTCCCATACGGCAGCCTCTCCTCCGGCTGCATGACACAGAGTAAAGTCGTGCTGCAGGGCCTTTATCTACTGCCAGGAGGAAGGAGATCACTCCCAATAATTGACAGTTATTTCAGTATTATTTTCTTATATTTAACTTTAAACCCTCCTAAAATGATTCCAGTGTTCTCTGCTCTAACAGAGCTGATTTTATTGGGGTAAGGAGCAGCTGGCTGTACTCATTTCTGCATAAAACACTTCCCTGAGTAACTGTGGATTTTCAAACAGCATTTCTGTGTCATTTTTCATCGAGATGATAAGGGCTCCATCTTCTCTCTGGCACGTTGCCCCATTGCTCTGGCTGGAAAAATACTGTACTGCACTCTGCATTTTAAATGAGTCTTAAAGTTATTTATTCTGATAATGTGGCTTTGATTTAATTTTAATACCTGAGCATTGATATATCTTGACTCTGATCATTCTAGAGCAAAACACTTGCTTGTCTGGATTATTTGATTCCTTTTTGGCTTGCAGCACACTGATAAGAAAGGGATTACATTTGGACAGTGTCTCATTTGCTTTGTTTACATCAGGCATAAAACTCCACAGGGACTTTGTTCCCTGTTGTAAGCTGTACAACTGCTAGTTGGAGAAAGCTACTATAGCTGGAAGTTTTACTGTAACGAAGGTTATGGAAAGAAACAGGAGGAAGGCTTTGAACAGCTCTGCTAACACGGCAGCCTGCAATTCCTTTGGATTTTAAGTTGCCAAAACTGACTGCTAGTTTTAAAACTAGGGTGAGCTCCCAGCTACCTGCGGGTCTGGCAGGACAGTTTCTTTACTCACGCTGCTCCAACTGCTGGGATTTCTGAACAAGCTCAGGTTTTGGATGGAGGATTAAGCTCCTCGTGTGCTGTGCTCCGGCGGTGTTGAGTGGGGAAACAAAAACAACCTCACCAGCCTCTTTCACTTCCTGCTTCTCACACGCCGGCCCTGGTGTTTGCACAGTGTATGGAGGGGTAAAAGTTTCAGTCCAGAGCAAAACAATGAATACCACACCTTATTTTCACAAAGTTAAATTAGATAAAACTGACATTGCTTGGGGGCAGGTTACAAGAAACGCTGTCCTGTCTTCTTCAGCTTTCAGAAACAGATTTAATTTGCCCCAAGCTGAGCGGGCAGTGAAGAAAAGACTGTCCTTATCTGGGAGGCAGACTGACTGACTGACATTTTTCTTCATTTAGATGAAATCAAAGGGTGGTTTTTCCTTTACTTTTCACTCTTGTGGGCTCTGCTTTGGATGCTTTACTGGAAGAGCTGTCAGCTGTGAACCTCACATGATACGAGTCCACCCTTCCTGTGGGGAAGTTATTCAGAGCTGTGAAAGGAAGCCAGCAACAAGGCCTGAACCCTCTGGTGGCTTTTCTTGATGACTTTCATAATTAAAAGCCATTATGAACGGAAAAACTAAGTGTTTCAAAGCTGCAGATATATAAGGGCTTAATTCACACCCCACCCAGCAAGGATGAATTCATTGCCTCTTGAACCGGGATGGGAAAAGGGAGTTATCTCGGAGATAAAGCCCTGGCAGCTTCCCCTCACTCTGTCAGGACACATTTGCTTTCCACGATTAAGCTCTCAGTGCTACCTTCTCCCATGCACGCACAAAGAGTGGAGCAGGTGAACTCTCTTGCTTTCTCCTCAGTCATGCAGATATTTTATGCATTGAAAATGGTTGCTGCAGAGCATGATGCATTAACTGCATTACACCCCTTGTAAGAAATACAGCTCCTTCCAATGTGAGGTGTTTTCCCCTTCAAGACACTTTGTCACAGCCCCAAATCATGCAGGACCTTCTAAGGTTTGTTTGGCACAAACTGAAGCCAAGGAAAGCAGGATGCTGCCAGGACACACAAAAGGATGAGGGCTGAATGCTTGCTGACTCCCTGCTGGTGTTCCCAAAGTGTCTGCACTGTGCACAGAGCATCCTTCTCCCTCTTCAGAGCCAAACTCATTACCTTCAAAGTTGTCTGCCCTTTTTCATACTACTCTGCCAGACCGCTCTGTCTGGAGTTTCTCCTTTCCAGACCCATTTTCATGGAGTGAAACTGAACTTTTCCACATTGAAAGCACTAGATGCTTATCAGAAAAAGAAAAATACTTCTTATTCCTCATATATAGGTCTACAAACCCACATAGAGCACGCAAGGATTTGCCCCGGGACACCCAGGAGGTGAAAGTGAGGGTGAGACAAGCAACCACCCCCACAGCACGGTGTCCAGGGCAGCAGGGTCAGGCAGTACCTGGCTCCATGGCACCCACCTGTCCTTGACTCTGAGGATCAGCTGGTGGAACCGGTCCACGTGCTCAAAGCTAGCCTTGTCTGTCACCGAGTAGACTATAAGGAAACCATCTCCGGTCCTCATGTACTGCTCCCGCATTGCGCTGAACTCCTCTTGGCCCGCAGTATCCAGAACTAGGAGAGAAGAGATGGAAGGTTTTCAGTTACTGTGAGGACTTGTGCCTGTTGTCGCTGCTGTATGTCTTACATGGCCTTTCTGCCTCTGCAGGGCTTAGTCCTCTCAAAGACTGCAAGATCTGGTGAAAGCAAGTCTGAGGGACAAGGCGGTTTCTTGTTACAAATCAAAAACCACTCCCAGACCCCACTCATCACCGTGTGCCCACGCTGGGAGCGGATGGAGGGGAAGAAGACTAAGTGGATTTTACTTTTCTTTTCCAGTACCAAATACTGACCTGGGGAGTTGCTCCTCTGGCAAGATATAGCTCAAAACATTTCAGAGCTCTCCATCTTTCCCTCTCCCAGCTCTCTGTGTTCCCCACATGGAAAAACTTTAGACTGGAAGAGTAAGTAAAGACTGGTTTAAATGTCAAGGACAATCTACAAACTGAAGCAGAGCTGGGAGACAACCCAGAGTAACAGCTACAAACATTTTCCTTTTCTTAGTACTTGTATATTATTTCTACACAATTATGCGCTTTCAGAGCAAGATGATACAGCCTTGAGGAACTCTCCTTCAATATTCAGTCCCAAGTGGTGTGCTGATAATGAAAGCTAGTTAGAACAGGTGGAAAAGCTTTAAGTGACTTGCATATACTATATAGCAATCATGTTTCTGTGTATTGACAACACCTAAATTATGCTCAAATCCCCTAAAACACCCCAGCTGTGGCAGCGACCCAGAAGCTGTTCCCCACTAGATTAACCTCTTCTCTAATGTGATTATAACTCACTGGTTCTCTAGCACTCTGCCTCACAGGGTGTCCCATCAACTATATCACGGACCACATGTGGAGCAAGCTGCACCAGCCTTCTGGGCAAACACCACATACTGATGCACGTCATTAATGCCAATTCCTGGGCCCCAGCTTCGTACACAGCCAGGATTTTGTCTGTCAGGAGGAGGGTACAGGAGAAGTTCATCAGCTTAGGCTACACTAGTACAAACATGGTGAGAGCTCAAAACACATTGGCTGCTCAGAAGTCACAGTCCCAATGCATCGTTGTATTCTAGAGGCAAATGTGGGACCTTCATGACAACTGGGAATGTTTTCACATCCTTGTCAACAGGGCTGGGTGGGAAAACTGTTTCCGCCTCTGCTGTACAGCCACAGCGTTAGCATCTGCTGCCCACGAGTGATGGGGAAAGCCCAGGGCATCAGCGGATGGAGACTGTGGCAGGAGCGTACTGCTGACAGAGCAGCAGGGCTTGATACGGGTTTTTCTAGTCTGAGCAGGCCCACAGTCCTAGCAAGATGTTCTCTATAGGGGTAAGCACTTGGGCTGCCTGATTTCCAGATGGGGCCAGGATAAAGCCCACTTTGCTGCTGGCGTTACTTGCTGAGTCAGCATGGGTGGCCACAGGCAGACACGCTGCACATCACAGCACAACCCAAGAGCCAGCCCACGCCTTCACTGTACGTCTAGAGGAAAGGCAGCTATGCTGCAGGACCTGGAGACCTTACTTGGTGATGGCAGGCCCTTTAAAGCCTTCAGCCTCATTCATTCTCCTGCCTTAGCTGGTCCTGAATGTCTGTTTCCATGAGCCCTGAAGATGAAAAGAGCTTCTAGGCTCTTGCAGAGACCCTGAGATTTAGGCTTGCTGGAAAGTCATGGGTGTCTCTTCACAGCCTTTTACCCTGCTCCTCCTCTATAAATCTAGGAAACAAGGGCCTCAGCTCAAAGACATCCAGGCTGTTCTTAAAGACTGTTCAAAAAGGAAAAAAAAAAAGGAAGAAAATAGAAAAACAACCCAAAGACACTGCATGTGCTGGTGAATTTCTATGCCCTGGGCAGAACTGCTACCATGGAATAAGGCCAGGACCACGTGGCTAGGACAGAAGAGGAAATTAATCCTTCCTACCCGCCCAACCTGTAAGGAGAGGCTGGGCTGCCCTCATCTGACTCCTGCAGCAGCTGGACCTGGTATCAGGGCAGGGCTGACAGCCACCACACACACAGAAAAACACACACTCCCTTCCCCTCACCAACACACATACCCAGTTTCTGGTGGAGTGGGACAGCTTCTCGCAGGGGTCCAGGCTCTCCTGCCATCCCTTCCCCCCAGACAGGGCAGGTGCCCGAGCACAAGCCACAGGCAGGAAGGTGGAGATGGATGTGCCACATCCTGCATGGTAATTTGCTTAGGGACTTCCCCTTGCTCTGGCACATTTGCAAACCTCCCATGAAACGCAAGGAGCACCCAGCTCTGCTCTTACACCCATCAACCCACCCCTAGCTGCTGCCTCTCCAAGGCCTTCCATCCCCTGTGAGAGGGCAGGGGACAAACCCGGGGGTGGCTGTGGGGACACCCGAGGGACAGCACAGGGCTGTGGTCCTGCCACTCCTGCCTCGCCCAGATCTTGGCCATGGCATCACACTGAACACAGGCAGAGCTGCTGCGTCAGCAGCTGCTATTTAAAGAGAATTCACTTGCAGCATTCGTAGAAAGGCGAGCAAGTCCAGGCAGCATTTAAAATGGCACTTTGGAAATGAAAGTAAAAGACATGCAGCAGTGAAGGTTAAGGTTAATCTCAGATTGGTTATTCATACAAAGTTATGAGAAAGTCCTTGTTTTAACTTTAAATGTGCTCTTCATAAAGACAACCCCCCCATCCTAACACTTCTGTGCTACAGGAACTGTAAACAGAGAGGAAAGTGCAATCTGGATCCTTCATAGGCAGGATGGGACCACATCCTGGAAAGCATCAGCACTGAAAAAAGGATAGATGCAAGTGGCTTTGCTTCTGGTGTAATCTTGGTATATAAAAAGACTCTTACCTACAGAAATGGGAAAGTGTCAAGGAGAAACCTTGGGAATCAGGGAAGGTGATTTGACTGGCTTCCCAAAGGACTGAGGAGATTCAGGATGTTAGCCAGCATTCACTTTTTTAAAAAATTCCCATTTCTGCAAACGGGATGCCAGAAGACATAGAAATAATCATAAACAGAGAAGAACTGTGACCTCTCTTTTCCCCTGGTACACTTTAAAACAGCATTTGCCTCTTACTGGCAGTTGCTCCACTGTCAGTGCATAAAAGTCAATGTGGAAACAAGGCTGGACCAAAGCACAGCAGGTTTCCCCTACCTCATTCTTCCAAGAACTGAAATCATATTCATAGGCTGGGCAGTGCATGGTCAGGGACTTCCAACAGCAATCTTGGTGAAGTACCCACAAACATGACCCAAGAAGAAGCAAGGAGGAGCATTTGGGTAACGATCGAGAAGAGAGAAGCCAAGAACTATGTCTGACATAGGAACAGACATCCAAAGAAGGCAAAGCCAATTTACAGAGCTATTATACAATCAGCTGGAGACTAAACTAAGAGCAATTAGGCTGTGAGAGCCCAGCAGGGAGGTCTCCTGCTTTGCAGGTAAGAGGTTGCCGAGTAAAAAGACAGCCTTTTCTGCTTTCCAGGGGATGTGACCCCAGCTGTTATGATGAACTCCTTGCTAATTGAATCCTGCCCCCTTAGAGCTCTCCACACCATTTTCCTGTGAATCCTGATGGGTTAGGCAAGAGTGTGGCTGCTCAGAGAGCACTTCCGACACAGGAGCCGAGGAACATACAGGAATTTGTGGCCCAAAACAGCACTTGGTGCTTCCAGGCATTTTATATGGCAACGTCTGAGTAACTGACAGTGCTCTGAGTGCCTATCACAGGCATGCAAATCTAAGCCAAGGGCAGAGATATACTATGAAATCTAAGTCACAGCATTGCTTTTTCTAGAGCCTAGGCTGGATTCAGTTCAGATTCAAACACAGCCTTCGGGGAGCTCACATCTGGTTGTGCAGGTGCGCGCCTCTTTTCACACCTAGGCAAAAATCCCTCCTACGTCTTTATCTTTACATTGCTGGGCAGCTAGGTTTATAGTTCAACTGAAGAGAGTTTCTCCGCTGTCCATGGCATCTGGAGGGGCCAAAGATGACGAGACAGGCAGGTTAAACCCATTTTCTATCCTCCAGCCCCTGGGTTTCACTGCCTGAATCAGACACCAGCAGCCTGTTCCAAGCAGTGATTGCACACTGCTGCAGATGGTCCTGAAAGCAGGTCAACGCAGCTCTTTGAGTGCCTTTGCCCTCCAGCATCCAGAAGAGTGGCTGCACACGATGAAGCTCAGGGACAGGATGCAATTATTTGTGCCTACCTTGATCTCATGCTCAGAAAGGCAAGCACAATGTGTACAACTTGATTTCTGCAAGCAGTATCAAGTGAAATCCCTTTAGCTAGGTTATGTGCAGCACATGTGCAAGCCTTTAAGGGGCTGGATGGGTCAGCAAGAAGCTAGGAACCCAGGTTCACAGCACCAGGGAGAGGAACAGTGCAAAGGAGTCTGACTCCAGGTGTTTTCTGCTTCTTTGATGTCTTAATATGGAATACAGAAAAAGTCCTGGGAGCAAAGAGTAGAACTGGGAATGTGGCACTGTCAGAGGACCACAGGTTACAGAGCTGGACTCCTCATGGTGCTTCTCTCTCCAAGCCTGGAGAGCTTTCCTCTTGGCACTGCAACTCTGCTTCAAAATGTGGGGCCAGAGAGAAACTCCATCCCCAGCTGCCCTGCTGCTTGGTAGCCAAGCCCAAAGGAAAACTTAACTTGAATTGACAAGTCAAACCAAAGCGTCTGAGGAAAGCCAACCCCACAGTCTTAGTCTTTCTTCCATCAGCAGCATGGTAAGAGAAGGGCAGCCCCTATCAGACATTGGCTTCAGCTGAGGAATTAGTATTCTGGGCACTGAGCAGACAGAGTGCAGGGGCCATGGCTTAGAGTCTGTATTCCTGCACCTCCAGTCACCCCAAAGAGGTATGAGGTGCCCGTGCTGTGAGCAAGGCAAGGCAAGGCAAGGCAGATGCTTCACTTGGTCACTGTGCTGCTTCTGCTCCTTCTCAGATACAGCCACACTGCCTCCAGCATGAGAGCTTTCCTCAGGGAAAAACAAGCAATGAGGAAACACTGGGGCTTTTATGAACCCTTCTTCTGTGCCCTAACTAAATACACAGATGTTATAACATGGAAAACCAAGTACTTGAATTCTTGCCCTTTCTTTAAGCAATAAGAGGGGCCTTCAGAAGAAAGGGTTCCACATCAACAAACAGAATAAAGATGCAAGGCCTTAAAGGAGGTCTTTCTTTAACAAAGGGCAAGTATTCAAAGCCTTGTGTTTTCCATGTTGCAACATCAAAATTTTCCTGGCAGGAAAAAAAATCCCCACAACCCAAGACAAAAAAAATCCTCTTTCACAGTTGCAAAATCCCAGCAACTAAAGGAGAGAAAATACTGTACACACAAATAAAAGAATGAAAATACAAACTTAATTTGAATTTTAATTCTTTCAATGATGCTACCCAAAGTTTAAGCAAAAAAAATAAAGCAATCCGCAAACCAACCCTTCTGCCTGCAAGTCTGAAGTGACCTTTGATCTCCCTCTGGCCTCCTGGCTGAATTGTTCCCAAGCTTCCTGAGGAGAAAAGCAGACAGCTTGTCCTGGGATTGCGATCAGCAAAAACCCTCGTCAAAATGGGATGCATGGGAGACATGAGTGGAAAGGGCAGAGATGGAGCCTGGGGGAAGGAACGATGCCTGGTGTTACTGCACGGGGGTGCACACCAGGGCTGTGCAGGTCCAGCCCAACGCAAGGGCACCCAGGGGGTGAGAGGGAGACTTGGGAAGAAGAGAAATAAAAAGGAAAACTAAAAAGCAGGAGTAGGAAGACAACTTACAGTCAGTGAGAGTTTCATCTAAACCATACCAGGGGAAGGAAAGGGAAGAGGAGGGAGACCACAGCCTCCTTTCACCCAACACACAGGCACAATTCCTTGCTTTGCTGGTACCAACTGGCACAGACCTATTGACAGCTAAGGGTTTATCTCCATTCATCAACACATCCAAGCCATGTGCTTGTGGCCACCTCTTCCTATCCTCACCACCTTTTTATCTATGTGTGGTTTATGAGCCATAAGGAATTTTGAACCATTGGAAATTTTTTGCCATGGTAAGGTATTCCACTTCGGCTTCATGCCCAGATTAATAACTCCAGACCAGCATTTCACAGCCATGCCAAAAGAAATCCTCTGCTAATTGCTAAGTTAGCCTGCACACAGAAAGGAGCGTACAAAATAAATGATAGCAACTCAACTGGAGCAACAGCTAATCAAAGCAGATTAACCCTGGCCCCCACTTAATTCTGACCTGATGTGTCTAAACGGCACCTGCGTGTGAATGCATTTAACCAAGCACGTCACTGTGCCGATTTCAGTATGAACAGCAGGGAACAAATTAAGATAACATATGCAGAAAAAATTGGAGGCCGATCTTAAAGCCTCATTGGGGTGGCAGTAACTGAAAAAAAAATGGGCTAGCCACAAATTGCCTTTGCATCCCTTATTCAGGTTAAGTTCCCTGTTCCACTCTGCAACACTTGTCCTCCAAACACTGCACTGATGGTCTTACAAAGCTGGCGTAAGGCCAACAATAAATTATTTTTCTGTAGTGTTGGATTTGAACACATCAAGCATGGGCCCCACAATCTTTTGGGAGGCAGGGAATTATCACAGACTCTTATTTGGTAAGAAAATAGACAGAGAGACATGCCCAAGACAGAGAGCAAATATGTAAAATAAGAGTTTGAATGGAGATTTGGCTCCAAGGTCTAAAATCTGAAATAAAAGCCTATTCCATTGAAGCCTACTTTCAGTGAGAGATTTCAGCAAAGGAAGAAAATGCAAGCCAAACATTTCGTCACACTGCCAGTTAGCGCTAGTGAATAAATGCGGGTGGAGGTCTTCATGGAGGGAAGCCAAATGTTTTATGCAAGCTGGCTAGCACAAGTTGTGGGGTTTTTTGTTGTTTTTTTTTGAATGCTGGTGCAGATACCAAATGCTAGAGCTGCTTTGTACAGAATTGCTCAGGCAGCAGCCTGGAAGAAGGTGGGCTGTGTTTTCTTTCTTTCTGTTTTTTGTTGTTGTTTTTTTTTTTTTTTAAATTAAGTTATTGCCAATGTTTTGTTTATTTTTTTTTAATAACTATTTCTGCAAACTTAGAAACTTGGGGAGCCCCTCATGTTATATGTTCACTTGGTAGTCTCATCTTCTAAAACTAGTTCCTATTTTGGGGGTGGGCAGCTTCTTCTCCCCACAAGCACTGCAAGAAACATCAGCTTGTAAAGGATTTGGTCATAAAGGACAACTGGAAAGTCTAGAATTTATCATGATGCATCTTTACCCTTCCTATAATGTTTGTCCTTAATTTTATACCGTAAGTGATTCATGCAACCACACGTAACCACAGCAAGAGCATCTGTCAAAGTATATGGTGACATCTGAGAATGGCCTAGACCCAAACCAACTTTATGCTGTGTTTGTACTGGGCAGATGGTAAAAGCTCACATGCTTTTCCAAGCAAGAACACTGTCTTTCTTCCAAAATTCTGATTCTTCAAAATCTCAAGCAGTAGGAAAGAGAAGGAGAAGCTGCAGTTTCACTTCTGTGGCTGCAAGGCATCTGTGGGCCCAGGAGCTCTGAAAGTCAGGGATTCCCAACATGCCATTCAAGGCCACAGGTGATTCTGTTCAGCCTGAGTACAGCCACTGACCTCCATCTGAGCAAAAGAAAGGCTTTTTCATTAAAACAAAGGGTTAAGGTTCTGCTTGTTGGAGAACAACCTCTTTCCCCACTCATTCCCACCCCAGGTCAGGGTTTTTTTGCTTTTTTTGGATAAACAAAAATTCCAAATATTCAGTGAAATGTGCCTTTTCTACTTTCAAATAATTTACAAAAAACAGCCTGTTTCAGCCAACATCGATGGGCACAGCAGCTGGCACTGTTAGATCAGAACATGGGGCATCCCAGCAAAGATAAACGTTGCTTGTTTTAGAGGGCTGAATTCCAGACTAAGAAGAAAGAATGGATTTAATTTACAGCAGAATTGTATTTTTCTTTTATACAACACTGACATTTTGAAAATAAAGGTGCACAGGTACATTATGTGATGGTTAATTGAGAGCAGGTATCTCTGATGCAGGTGACAAGAGACACATTTGGGCACCAATTTCACAAATATTCCCTCATATCAGCTATCAACAACTAACATATTTAAACGTGCAAATTTGGTTTATTTTTAAATATTGAGTAAAGGCTGTTCTTTAAGGACCCTGGGGCTATTTGTACTCACTATATTGTATCTGATAAATCTTGAAGAGTGCAACTAAGATCTGAAGTCTCCAGATCAAGCTTACAGTCTTCACAGCAAACCTCACCAGCCTCCACGTTCCACCACTCACGCCAATCCCCCATTTTTCTGTCCCCACACCCCAATGATACATACGCAGAAATATCAAAGATCCTGAATGCCTTCAGAAGAGGGTGGAGGTAGGAACACGACACAAGTGAGGTTAAATTTAGTTCAGTTGTGTTAGTGGCCACATACATGCACTTGGGTAATAAAGACAAAATATTTGTTTGCTTTTATGTACTACCTAATTATTTTATCAGGCCAAATTAAACTTTCAACATTTAACAGCAGGATTCCCCTTATGGCTGTGGTCAGTCTCTCTCTTGCAGCACAAACTAATAAGTTTTAGCTTTAGGTAATTTTCCTCACCTGCAGAATTAAGATTTTTTTTGTTGTTTTGGTTTTCTTCGGGGTTGGCTGTTTTTTTGTTTGGTCTTAATTTGTTTATTTGTTTGGGTTTTTTGGTTTTTTAAATAAGCTTTTCCTTCAAAGAACTGAAAGATCTTGGTTACAGCAGCTCTCCAGGCTGGTACCCTACCCATATTTAAATGAAACAGGTAACTAGATATGAAAATATCACACCTGAATGATGGCAGTTAAGAGGTGTTACAATTCTTCACTGTCGATGGCTGACAGTTTTGATTAAATGTTCTTTCTGGTTCTAACCCTCATTCAGTTACCCACTCACTGTTATTTCCCAGGGGATGAGCCTAACCACAATGAAGTATCATTAGCAATAGCCACCTCACAGTGCTATAATTCACCCTTCATAGAAGCCTACCCCAAATGTCTATGATGATCTAAGGGTCAAGAAACATTTTTGTGCAGAATTGGAATCAACGCAACTGGAAGCAGAAGCTTTGCTGGAGATCAGCTGCAGACCATGTGCCACAGCTCACAGGCCAGTTTGCACTCAAAATTCCTGGTAGCCCACAGTGGAGTAGGAGGGACACAAAGGCACAACACGCTGTGGGAGACATTGAGGTCTATTTGCACATATGCTCAGCTAGAAGGGAAAGGGGACCACGAGAGTAGCTTGCATACCATCAAGAATTGCCCATTGCCCGTCTATTTCTGTGTGCTTCAGGTAGGAGTCTTCAATAGTTGGGTCATAGTCTGGCACAAAAATCTTCTGGAAAAACTGAATGGTGAGAGCGCTCTTCCCCACGCCACCATCTCCAACCACCACCAGCTTGTACGTGGGGAGGTTTTCGCTGGGAACAGCACTCGTAGCCATGCTTCCAGTGTGCTAAACCTGCTGGAGAAAGAGATCATCTCCGATCACTTGTTAGCAACAAAAAGAGGGCAACAAGCACAAGGCAGCTTTTACCTGATGCCCAAAAAGTGAGGATGAAGGCAGCACTGGCATCCAAAGTCCTTTCGGACAGGAGCAGCAGCATCTACCCTCTCCAACAGATACACCACAAATCAGACTTATCCCTTAGAAGTGCAGACAACCCCACCGCTGTGGCTTGTTTACTCCTGCCTCATCTACAAGGATCACTAATTGCCACCAAATGCACACGCAAAACTTTTATCATCTGAGTATCTGAGTCCTATAAGGACTGGGCTCACGTGGCCATACCAAAAATCACCCTGGCTCAGCACAGCTGTCTAGTCCCAGATAATTTCCAGTTGACAGTGACCAAATCCATTGATGAGCCATAGCTGTGCTGTTCTTCAGTGCTTAACCCGAGGCACAGCAAACATTAAATGGTGCGTTACATCCTGGGGCCAGATCTGCAGGCAGAACCAGTGGTGATGGATGGAGTTAAAGGTCCAATCCTGGCTCTGCTGGCAGACAAAAATGCATTTAGCTGCTTTCCTCTCCCTCATTTTCAAGTTTGAGAAATAAAACCAACAAGGCAGCAGGCTATGAATGACAGGTGTTTTTTTGTTTTGCCTTTTCTTTTTTAAAAAAAAAAAAAACTCCAACCAAAAACTCCAACCAAACAAAACCAAACCAAAACACCCCAAAACATGACCCTGCTGCAGCAGGAAGGCTGGTTTCTGTGGCTATGACACAGCCTGGAGAGCAGTTTCCCCTGCAGTGCAGTCACACCGCTCCCCAGATCTCGGGTGAGCCACAGAGGAACTGACTCTTAAAAGAAAGAAGAAAAAAATTCTCTGGCTGCAACTGGGCAGTGGCACACATGTGTGGAGAAATGAGAAGAGGCAGCCATTGCTGAACAGCCCACTTCAACACTCAACAGCAGTTACTGCTTATTTAAGAAGAAGCCAGTTTAGTACATTATGCTACAGAGGACAGTGCCCTCCACCTGCCCATGGGCTGCAGCAATGCTCATTCAAATCACATGGGAAAGAGGTGGCCACCTCCTAGATTTGAATGACCACTGCAATTCCAGGGAGGTTTTTCAGACAATTAAAAATAAATATACAAATAAAAAAATTCATCCTAATGATAAGGCTCCAGAGAGGACAGCTGATTTCCTTGGTATCAGTTTTCTTGACGCAAGTGGTCCAGCGTGGGAGCAGCTGTGGTGACACGTTCCGCAGGCACCTGCTCCCATCCATTTTGGTTTTGCTTATGCACTTCAGGCTGCAGGCACTGTCTGGCTGAGGGGGATCCTCAGACCAAAGCAACTGTGGAAATTGAGCCATAATCTAAAATATAACCCCCCAAACATTCAGTCTTAGCAGGCAACTTGAGGCATGCTATGAGAGCACCATTCAAAACATAGCAATGCCCAAAGATGGTGACACTTGAGTGATTCACCCTATGCTTTTTCCCTCTACAAGGAGGGCATGAGAACAAGGTTTCTTTGATACTTCTTGCCTTTGATCACCACACCATAATCCAACTAATGATAGCAGGACACAGCTCTAGGAGTTACATTCCCACCTACAGTCACAGCTCAATGCCAAAAGAGAAAAACTCTCCATTTTTTCAATGACGGAATCTCTCCTTCAGCCTCCCCACCACATTATGTATGACGACAAGGTACAGCTTGCACTTAAGAGACTTCTGCAAACACAGGAATAACTTCCCATATGCATAATCTGTATGTTGTGCAGGTTAAATGCCTTGACCTCTAATTAAGGTAATGTGCTGGACATCTCTCCTTGAACCAAATGTATAGGAACTGTCTTAATTTCTCCTCTAAAAAGAAAACCCTGTAAGAGGGAGAGAGAGGGGGATCACAGAGGTGAGATCGCTGAGGATAGTAAGAACTGCAAAGGCCTCTTGTCCAAGTTGAGACAAGCCAAAATTTTCAGAGCAAGAAGAAACATGATCAAGTCTGCTTGTTTCTAAACTACCTTTGTAGGAAATTCTTGCTGCTCTCAAGAATTTCTTGAGAAATACTTTGAGCTGTTTCTTGCCTCCACTGCAAGCAACAGCTGCTGGGTGAGGAGAAGGAGACCAAGCATCAGCTGAGATCTCAACCAGTCTTACTGCAGTTCTTCACCATAATCCGAAGGAAAAGTTTCTTATCCCCATTTCTGGGACACTAATCAACTTTCTCATATTTACAAGATCATACATCAGCAAGCAGCATGCTTGGCTGCATAGAAACCTACAAATTTCAACTAAATTTCTCATTTCTGCTTTGAAGAACAAGTTTTCTTTCTGTGCAATCTTGCTTGGGTCAGACGATCCCAACAGGCTCTGTTCTGAGTCCCTGGCTAAAACCCTGCCCCCTCAACACATTTGATAACAATTTTTTGCTTTGCCTGTGGCCAAGACTTCACCCCATCCTTCTATACACGGCGGAGTGGCTCCGGCTGGGCAGTGTGAAAGACCAATTGCTACCGACATGGCGAGGGACAGGCTGCCGATGTGAAAACCATACTCCATTTGTGCACGATCCTTGACTTCATCACAAAACCACAAGCTACTGCTCATTGACATTTTGTACCAGCCCCTTTAACTCACTCCTAAGAGGCCTCAAGCTTATCTTGCATGAAATGCTCCCCAAAGTACTACGATAATGTTTAGCCCATTGTACAAACTGTGACTCTGCCCAACACGCTTATGGGCTGAATCAGGGCAATTGCTCCCTGTCGTTTCCAGAAGTTTGGTCATACTGGACATCTAAGCTTCCAGACTGAGCGTGATGTAGCCTGGGAAGAACAGCAAGAACTGAACTGGGAAGAAAAAAAAAAGAAAAAAAAAAAGAAAAGAAAATCAAGAACTGCAGGCTGGTTTGTTGAGCACAAATACCCATATTTTAGCACGAGCAGACAAACACTTCTAATAGGTGTCAAAAAGCAGCAAGTTTAGATGTTTCTGCAGGGCTGTTCCTACTGCTCATGGAAACACTTCCCCTACTGAGATGGCAGGTCCCATGCTCCCAACATGCAGCTATGCAAAATCTTCTAAAAGCCAAGTACTTCAATCCTTCTACACCTCCACCTGCCCTGATAACCAAAGCTCATGCCTTAACAAGATTATCATCATCTAAACCAGCCAATAAATCAAACCTTAAAAAACAACATATGCCACCTCCTGGAAAACATTAAACACTCCCAAAGGTGTGCGGAGCTTCCGTGCCGGCTGGTTACGTCGCTACGGGCAAGTGCACAAGACTTGGGCTGATTTTCATGTGTTTTTGGCAAGAGTACTGACACAGTCCTCCTCAGATGGGAACAAGAATAAGCGTGTTTGCTGTAGATCTGACTGAGAACAACGAAGCACAGACTTTTTAATCTGTTGTCTGAATACAAAGCAGCAGGTGGTAATAGGCTAATAAGCTCTGATGATAAACATCTTACAATTTATATAGTTGTTTATTTTGAAGGAGCCAAGAGAAGGATCCATCCCCCATGCTGATGAATGCTGTCAGGGCTCTGGTTAAGTCACTGGAAGGAGGCTGATTTACACCACTCTATTCATACACACTGGCAAGATCTGTGTCTTGACAGCACAAGCCAGTAATGCTGAGACAGTCAGAAATGTGGCTACTTCTGGGGCAGATGGCAAGGAAAAAAGAAATGCTTACCCAGGAGTGTAACTGAGGCTGATTTTTCCTCTGCAAAAATATTTTTTTATGGAGGCAGAACAAAGTGCGTAAAACCCCATTTACCTGTCTGACATGGGGATGGAGTGGAAGGGCTGAGCTATCCCCTTGGAGCAGCAAAGTTATATAAAAACAATAAGGATGGAGAAATTCAACTTAGCTTGTGTGACTGGACCACCAAGCCGCAACAGGTCACTACAACATGTAGGTAGTGTATCAAATCCCCATCCTCGGTGCAAAACTTGCCCTGAATGCAAGTAGGACAGATCTCAGCTTATGTAAATCTTTGTAATTTCTGTTCAGCTGAGCAGAGGTGTGTCCACACACGTCAATAACAGAATCGACCCCAGATATTTGACATTCAATACGCAAGCAGCCCTACCCCTGGTTCTAGCTCTGCTCTCCTGGGGGCAGAGCTCCCAGGGCAAAGTCATTATAGCAGGTAAATGAGCTCAGAACCAAGCCCTGGATCTGCAGGGGACGTTAGTGCAATTAAAGACACTGGCGCTCTGACAGAGAAAGCCAGCATGACAGTGATTTATGGTCTCCATGACAACACGTGACACAAATTGCTTAATTCTGTTATGAAACCTCAAGAAAAAACTGCAGCAGGGTCTGCGTGGGAACCACCAGCTCCCTCCTCTGCTGCAGCTCTCCCAAAACTGACAACTTCAGGTAGCCTGTGGCCACTACAGCAGTAGGCTGAGCTTTAGCATATACTCAGATATCTGTCTGTGTGCTGACCAATTCCAGTAGCCCATGACCAAGGGAATTTTTCTATCAGTGGCATGCTTTGGTCCATGGATAAGCCCTTCATATGCACCCTGCCAGAGCTCTGTGTACCTAAAGACGCCAACCTCACCTGAGGCTGAGGAAGACTATCAGCCACTGAGGCTGCCAACTACTCCTACGGTTGCAATTAATAACTCTTCCTCTAGCCACAGCTCACTCGAATACGCCCTTTTACCTGGCCACTTTGCAAGCAATAGCAGCTCTGTGCAGTGCCTCCAGGGCTGAAACTCTGCAAGATCTGAACACTTCCCTCTGTTCCTCTTGCAGACTGCTGGCTGCGGCCACACAACCACCACGATACACCCAGAGACGCTCGCCAGGTACCAAAATAGTTCAGCCTTATGTGTTGCAGGCAATCCCTTGGACTGGGAGCTAGTGAGAATCCTTGAAGCACAGGAAATGCCCTTTTAGGAGGCAGCTGCCTCCCATGAATCACACTGATCAGGACCAAATGAACTGCAGGTATTTCTCCCTCAAGTAGACGTGACCATGTCTCAAACCTTTGAGAGCCAAAGGGCCCATAGGTATAGGAACAACCACTGCCAATTATTATTAAATAACGATGATTAACTCTTAGCCAGGTTTCCTCCAGTCTGTCAGATTTCCTGCCTGGTCAATGCCTCAAAAAGGGCACACTGAGCAAAAGCTAGACTGTGTGCAAGTCTTCAGTGGGAAGTCAGCATGGAAGAGATCCATTATTTGAGAATCCAGAGCCTGACACCTGTTGTAGTTCTGGCATGAAGTTGTTCAAAACCCAAGTGAAATTTCAACTCTGAGGTTTTCTAGTAAGGAGGATCCTGCCAGGTGAGAGTGCTCTCAACTCCCATCAGCTTCCAGGAGCTCTGATGGAGCCCAGTACCTGGCAAGACCTGCACAGGAAATTACAGGCATTTCCTTTTGGAGCAGTGATCAAAGCACTATCAGATTGCTACTAAAAAGGAGGCAAAAAAGTCATAAACCAACTGTTGTTTAAAAATAAATCCTCAACCCAGCAATAAAGAGCTGTAATCAGTTGGGTTTTGAATGTGGGAGATGTAGCTGTGGGTCCTGAAAGTGGCCTCATGAATTCTCCTGTGGTGCAAAACGATGCTGTAGCCAGAGGGCTGTGCTCCCTGAACTCCTCACTGGCTTCCTGTGCCAGCCAGACCTCTTCTTCGTTTCAACCCAAGATCACATCGCCTCCCCCATGACACAGATGCTGCTCAGATTTACTGTAAGAGAAAGAAAACGCACCGGGGGAGTAATGAAGCACTTGAGATTCACACAAAAGGCAGCTAAAGGCAGTAGCTGCCTGATGAATACTTGGTAGTTATTTCAGGAAACATGGAATTATAGTCTGAACAAATATTAATAATAAAAAGCCACGTCAGTGGAAATTGCTTAGGTGGTAGGTGGCCCCCATCTGCCCCTGCTGTGAATCTGTAAGTGA
Organism: Antrostomus carolinensis; assembly: GCF_000700745.2. NCBI lineage: Eukaryota > Metazoa > Chordata > Aves > Caprimulgiformes > Caprimulgidae > Antrostomus > Antrostomus carolinensis. Next base: position 23,757 of record NW_010326283.1, read on the forward strand.
TAAGGAGGAGCCCTTGCTGTAGCACTGAGCAGCAGCTTTCCCGTGGCCAGGCTGGGCTCGGGGGCTCACTCATTTATTTGGAAGCACGTGCTTGTCGGTGTCCTGATCTGTGTGTGAATGCAGCACAGCGTGCGTCAATCATATTGACAAATGCCATCTGAAACGAACTCTGCTTCCCTCCCCCAGCTCCTCCTCCACCTCCCACACCAACTCCATTAATCTTCAGCCTGTTTCTCTTGGTGATGTAGTGCCCTTTTTAAAATACGTAAGAAGATTCCTGTAACTCTGACAAGTCAACAGTCAGATGCAGAAGCCAGATTATTATTCTTTTTTTAATTAAAAACAACACTTAAATCAGATTTGGTTCATCTGTAGAGTTACAGCACTGCCACTGCCAGTTTTGTAGGAGAATCCAGATATGCGACCAGGAAGCAGCTACGTGAGATCCATTCCTGCATCTCTCAGACCTCGATTAAGACTGTATGGCTGCCAGTTTAGAGGTACCCACTGGAGGCTGAGCCAAGCCTCTTGCCAAGGTGTGAAACGAGAGCATCCCTGAAGCGTAACCAGGGCCTGAGGAAGTAGATGGCTCAGATACTTTTACTTCCATCTGTTCTTGTGTGTTTAAATCCACCATCCCTTTCCATACTCATTTATTTCCAGCACTCTCGGGAGACATCAGGGGATGACAGATTCCTGTACTACTCTTGAAAATTCTTCTCTAGTGAGGCCAGGAATGC
>NW_010326283.1:24510-38906 GCF_000700745.2 Antrostomus carolinensis
TTATCATAGAACCGATGAGGCTGACCTAAACATAATATAGCAAAAAAATCAGATAGCCAAGATGTTCCCTTGCCCTGCCCAGCCACAGATAACACAACAAGAATGAACTTACAGTGGAGGAAGCAGCTTCAAATTCCAATAGCTGCCCTTCCTGCTCACACAATCCCTGGAAATGGGCAGCTTCCCTCCTACACATCCCAGCCTGCTGACACACCACTAGAGACCCCAAATCCACTGCCCTGGGTGGTTCTGCTGCTCTCATACTGCTCAGCAAGGTTTCCAAAGCCATAGCCCAGTGCTGCAGCAGCCCTGCTGCTGGTGGCACAGCCAGATGTACGTGGCACAGCCCTCCTGGCCTCAGCCAGCATTGCCTTGGGCAGGCAGAAGCAGTCCACACCACAAATTTGTACAAAACAGCACAGAGCTGGGGGGATCCTGAGCAGCACCAAGAACTGCCCAGCATGGACTATCCCCACAGCTCCACCCTGCCTTCCCCACCATGGCCCCACATCCCCCTGCCAGAAGAAGGTGTGCTTGATAGTATCCCAACCACGCTGTGCACTCACCCCTCCATCCAGCTCCTTGATAGCCCATTGTGCTATGGTCTTATGGACATCATGCCATGGGCATGGCAGGCATGGCTGAGCCAACGCACAGACTTCATGGCACCTATGGATGCTTTGGAGAAGGTTTATGGATAGAAAGGGTACAGGGCCATCTCATTCCAATCACCCTGCTGCAAATCAATCAATGCATTTGGCTCCAAGTTTGTCTTCCAGTCAGGCTCGATTTGGTATTTAATGCTTTTTACATCTCCAGTATTGCTACTGCATGTCTTTCAGGATGTAAATAACTTTTTAAAGACTCCTTCCCCTCCTGTCAAACATACTTCCATCTCTTCAGGCAGCTGTAAAGAGCCGAAGGCTGCCAAGGTCCCTGGTAACATTTCCAGGAGGGGATGGCTGAACCACCCCAGGCTGATGCTCCCTCTCTTGGGGCAGATGGAGGAAGGTAAGAAGAGTGGGGATCTTCAGGCTATTTCCAAAACTTGTGCTCTACTGTAAACCTTCTCTAAAACTTGACTCATGACTACATCCTTTCTAGGCAAAAGGACTATTGTTGTCCACATCCAATGGAAAACCAGACAGATTGCCCATTCCCTCTCTGCATTGCAGTGTTCCCTGGAATTACCTGCGAGCTATGGGGCAGCACAGATTTTTCTGGAACACTTCTACAGCTCCAGGGCATAGGGCAGGCTTGTAGGGCTCTGTCAGTTTTCTCAGGCTCCTGGGTTGAGGACAGTCCTCCTGGTTCTCTGCAACCCATTTAATACTCATTTACAGGTACAGAAGAGCACAGAGCGTGCTAGTCTGTGACACTGGAGCTTTAGCAGAGCTTCACCAGCATGGACTGCAGAAGATGAAGGCACAGCCATCTCCCAGGTTCACATAAATACCATCTCTCAGGTTTACCCAAATAGGCACTTGGCAGATTCTAGGTAGAATTTCACGAGTCTAAATCCCAGAACTGGACTGAAGGCTATTTTCCAGGCATTTCCCAGGTTCATGTCATTACTTTGTCACTTGGAAGACTCCAAGATCTCATCACTGGCCCAGCACCCATAACAGTCATTTTTTCCAGGATCATTACAGTGTCTGCCAAGAGCATGAGCCTCTTATTTACGTACAACATGCTGGGGAGACAACTCCATACTTGGCAAATCCAACAGGCTTTTCTGAAAGAGAAGTGCAGGCAGAGCTCTGGGCTAGGTACTGGGGTGAGGAGTGGGATGGGGGGGCAGGGCTGTGGGGCCCCCTCCTCAGCCCTACATGTGGTGATGCCCAGCTTCACGAAGCCACAGTGTCCCCTCAAACCCACCTGAAGACAGGGTGCACGTACACCACCAGCATCCCAGCCACGTGCCAGGCCAGTCCTGGTGCCTCTTCTCAGCCTTTCTCTTTGGCAACCTCTTCAGTTATCAGCTCCCTCGCTGCTGTCCTCCTATTCCCTGTCAGCCTGGGTAAGCCCTCCCAGTGGCAAACACACATCTTGACGCTCAGACCAACAGGCAGCTGGCCAAACCACCCCTGAGGAACAGAGCTTACCCATGCATGACTCAAGTCCTCCCTCCTATCAAGTGCATTCACCCTGCCAGAACGAGAGACAAGCATCATGCGAGGACACCCCTTTGGAAAACACATACTGGGGTCCCAGCCAGTGCTGCTCAGTACCTGTGCTTTGCTGTTGGCCGCTCAGGTTTCTTCTGAGGTGTCATGCACAGACGATTGCATATACCAGAGAGGAGCGGCCAAAAATCAACAGATCTTTGACAACACCCTATGGGTCAGTTGACCCAACTTCAGACCCCTATGGCCACCCCTCACTCCCTGTAGTTTCAGCACAAACCTGTACCAGGATATCCTAAGCCTGTTCCTTCCATGCTCAGTTTAAACCCTCTGCCTCAACTTTTAAGTCATTCAACTTGCAGCAGCGTGGGAGGGTTTATATACATTCATTAACACTTCCATTATGCCCTGTGGTTTGGCAGGTGGTGCTGCATTATGGATTTAAACAGCGCCAGCAAGTGAGTCTACAGCACTTCACTGGATTAGCATGCTATGAGAAATCATACCTCAAAAGTGTTTTGCACTCTCGTGAAGCACCTCTGATGAAGGAAGCAACAGTAGGGCTCCAAACACCACTAGCTCTGAGCAATCACATCAGAAATTCACTCACAACTTCAGGAAAAGATAAACCTCCTCAAAAATCAATTGCCATTTGGGACAAAAAAAAAAAAAAAAAAGCAACAGGAGTGTCTCTCCCCAATTAAAGGGAGAGGCACATCCTCCACCGCCATCACCACAAAGCACCTTTCACACACACTGAACAGTAACATCTTCTGCTTCTGCCCTATAAACTGGTTCTTGCGTTCACACAGGTGAAACACACCACAGAGGTATACTAATTTCAGAAGTCAACCTAGAAGGTACTCAGCCTCCCAGTGCACCACACCAAAGGTGATGCCTTCTGTCTAAAGGGCTGGCACTAACAGATTTCCAAAAACCGTGCAGTCAGATTCCCTGAGGGGATGCTAGCCTGGAGGGATGAAGAGATGTGATGGGCTACACCCGTCCCACCAAGGACCTCCCTTCCTGCAGCAATGCAGACAGCAAAAAGCACTCGGTATTGGCGAAGAGTTGGACAAGGACCTTTGATGGGAAAAGAGGACAAAACATCATTTAAACACTGGTATCACCACATTGGTCATCATTTACTGGAGCTGCACAGATTCACTTTTCCTTCATGTGAGTGGTACTATGTGCAGTTGTACCTGCAGTGGTACAGGGTGCTGGCTTCCACAATCATATGGGTCTCCTGCTTTACCTGGGGAATGGGAAGGGTTGTTTCACAGGTAAGATCACACATGAACTGCACAAAGCAAAGAAACTGGACAAAGTTTCTGAGTCTAGACTCTCAAGGTCAAATCAAGAGTTAATTTCAAAGAAGAACCCCTGGCCCTTCATCAGCTCTTCCAGAGCACCGCTTTGGCTCATGCTGCTCTCCTGTGTGAACAAGCTCTTTCACTCAGATTCTCCCAAGTTTTAATCCTCTACAGATCTCATTTGAGAATTTTCACAGAACATTTAGGTCCTGCCGTCAGAGTCCAGGAAAATCCACTTTTTTCTTCCAAGCACCACACAGATGTGAAGTACAGCTATCCTGCTGCGAAGTCACAATGGAGTCAAGGCATCAAGGTCTTTCCTCAAAAATAGTGGGATACAGCATTGCGTTGCTCTGACCTTATAGTAGATCTCATATGCCATTCCTATGCCTGCATAGTGCTATTATTTTTAAACACCAAGCAAAGAGATGTTAGCCTTAGTCTTGGCAACTCAGGTAAATCTCTCATTTGCACCATATTTTACACACCAGACTCATAGAAAGAGCAAGAAATTTGGATTTGGCCCTTCTTTGAACTGGTGGGTTCTCCCTAAGGGACATTCACTCCATGTAGGGGTCTTTTTCATATGCTTCAGTAAATTCAAAGACACAGCAAAAATAAAATTTGAACTGAAAGACAACTGTGGGTATCCTTATGTTTTATCTTGAGCTTGTGAGCTATAACACAACATGGGATGATGATGGTGTCTTGACATGTTTCTGCATATAAAACTCTCTCTATTAAAAGCACAGATAGAGACAGCATAGATTGCAGCCACTTGGGGGAAAAAAAAAAAAAAGCCCCAAAGCATTAAGGGCTGGTAAGGGACAAGATTACTTTCATCCTGCCACAGCGTGTTTCAATTCAACCACTGCATCTCTCAGCACTTTTGGTTCATATTCTTTTACCACACAGAGGTACACGTTTGGTATACGCCCAGCCTTCGGAAGGGGAAATGGTATTTAAGGTCATCAGCTCCACCCACCATGTCCACCCACCCTCCCCTCACAAGGCTTTTGAAGTGTGAAGGTCTCAAAGGGGAGTGACAGCAGTTAGCCTGGGGTCAAGAGGGCTTGGGGAGCCGGAGCACTCCTGAGGTTGGAAGGCATTTCGGAAGCTTGTTGGGGCCAAGCCACTTCATCAGCAAGTCCCTTGCCTCCTGCTACCCATGAGGACGCCCTGCCCACGGCTGCCTGCCCCTCTGCCCCATCACAGACATGAGCAGGCACTTCCTCACCTTCCCCACCTCCTTGTTCATTGCCTTAGAGGTGGCAGACCTCCACCACTGCCTAAGCTCATCAACCCTTCACCTCTTTGGCTCTGACAACTCCTCTTGGTCCCTTCCCACCTCTCGGCTAGACTCACCCACCTCTTCGTGAGCCCTCCCAAGCCCATGCGAACTGCAACTAATGTGATTTTTCCCTGTTCCCCTCCCACCCCCAAAACAGATGAGGCAATCTGACCTCCAAACCAGAGAGCTGCTCCCAGTGTTCTGTGCAGCAAAAGGATTTATTCTTACACTGCACAAAACCAAACAGATGTTTCAATGCAGGATACATCTGAAAACACAATTTTTCTGCTTTGCTTCGACAACCTAACATTTATTCCCATACTCTTGTGAGGCTGGTATGTAAACAACAGGGAGTGACTTGCTGTGCTCAGGAGATCTTAGAAAAAGAGTTGTATTTCTCTGCCCTCCCAGGTCCAGTAAGTCATCCTCCTGAGGTGCAAAGAGTTTCTGAAGCTCCTAATTTAAAAATCCAAGGAATAAAAATGGGTTGCTGGAGATCTTTACCAACAGAAAAGTAGATTTAAACTGTTCTGTTATTTAATAATTCAAATCCCAGATGCTTAATTAAACAGACTTGCTACATTGCAAAAAGAATAAGAAATTATATATCCCCTTAGCTAACCTTGCTGATTAACATGAAAGACTTCTCACGCTCCGCAAGCATTCAGTCCAAGTCAAACTTCTGAAGATGGACTTAACACTCCACAGGTAAATCTCACGTAACAAAACACTCCCAGCTCACAGGACAGGGGAGATGCAGCATCCTACCAGCATCTCTGTGCCGCATGAATCCATTTTGCAGAACATGCAGAGGAAACAATGCTCAGCAGAGCATTGTAACAGAGCTTTCCAGACCAGACCAAACGTCAAGAAGAGCAAATGGTTTGCTCAGCTCCTCATTTTTAGGCTTGCTATTTTGCCTGTTTGTAGATTAGATTTAAAAGCATCTGCAGCATGTGGAGGAAACAGAGACGTCCCTCTACCAGAGCTCTGCCCTTGAGCTACAAAATATTTTCTGATGGAAAAGCTGCAAGTTCTCATTCAAGTCCACCTCATTGCTACAGCTCATCGCAACCTTCAGACTTTTAATTCAGAGTTATGATCCTTCAACAGCTACCACTAAGGTCTCTTCAGGTGGATGCAAAGCAGGGTGTGCAAAGGATGGGCTCAGGTGACATTTGCCTTGTTCTCCAAGGATGGTTATGTCAGATATAGACTTAGTCAGGTACCTAACAGAGAGATCACATGCTACTCTGAAAGCTATGATGGCAATACTTGACATAGCACTGTCATTTCACAAAAACAATTTGCAACAGCTTGGGGTTTTGCCAGAGCACTAGGGCATGTTTCCTCCTCCTCAGGTTAGCTGGGGACTCTCTCCCCACCAAACGCCAGCAGCCATCAAAGCCGCCTCCAGGCTGCAGCTCAGCAGCAAGCACTCTTGAGCTGAAGAGATCCCTTTGGTGATCTCCTCCTCCCCAGGTCATCAACCCACAGCACCAGCTTTGTGAATGCCCTTCGTGACTCTTTCTGGGATTGAGTGCTGGGCACCAAAGAACTTCTTCCCCAAGAGTCCTACTTTATAAATAGATGTTCCTCACCCCACAAGTCTTATACTTACACCGGTGGCACAAATACTTCCATACCAAGTATTACACAAGACATCAGCTACATATTTTCTGAAGATCACAATCTCTACTTAATTACCAGCTGTCTATGCAGACCACTCGAGCTATTTGGGTACATTAAGTACAGATGACAGAACCAATAACATCGTCTGGATGTGCCCGAAAGATTAAATTCCATCTGCATCCTTCTACTTTTTGTCATTTCATACCTTTTTTGGAGTCTTTCTGTGTCACGACAACCAACTGGTAAAGAACTGGTATCACAGGCTCATAAACTTAGAGAAGAAAATTCTCTAAATGCTTTTTTGGAGTGACTGGGTACCTGGAGACATGCTACAGTGCATGTTTTAGTAGCCTTTTAAGACAGAAAGCCAGTTCAAGAAAAAAATGGATGGGATTCCCACTGCACCAACATCCATTAACATCCTTTTACACTTGGGTTGGGTGGGTCTTTATTCCAGCTATTGTACATCAGACACACCATTAGGTTTTGTGCTTCCAACAACGCAAATAACAGATCCCTATTCAAAAGGTTTCCAACCCTTCTTACATTTGCAAGATGAGCAAGTATTTGTTTCCACAAACCACAACTAGTTTTACACTATTACAACCTTTTCTGTTTTCCAGTGTACCCCTCAAAAACAGATTGAAGAAAGCTTAACCATGCTCATTTTCATACTGATATGACCAATTCTTAAAAAACAACCAACAACAAAACAAAAGCCCAATAAACCTGAAGATTTCACTTTAATAATTATTTTCTGGTCATTTCGAAAACTCCTCATCTCAAGTAAGTGGGCAAAACAGAGGAGCTGCAGAGCACCCTGCTGTTACCAAATCTGCATTTTCAGGGCACACTGCGCTGTCTGGGTTTGTTCACAGTGAGTCCATCTCCATCCTCTGTTCTTGGCCACCCAGAAGTAAAGTTCCAGTCCCAGTCCTTCCTCTACCTGTAACCAGAGCTGAGCCATGCTGACAAACAGACACTTGGAAAGCTGAATTCACTGGCACTCTCAAATAGAACAGTACGCCATTAAGAAACTTAAAACAAACCAAAAACCACCAAACAAAACCCACTTGCACTTAATAATTAAGTGCAAACCAACTGAATTAGCTTCAAAACATGCTGTAAGTGAAACTATCTAAACCCTGGCTCCAAAAGGACAGCTCTGGCAGCTTGTACCCCAGCAGACCCCACTTCTCTCTGGGATTACAACTTTTTTAGAGGAGGGGGCAGAAGCCAAGATGTGCCTCGGCTCTCCCAGCTCCACACAGGATGCAGGTATGTGCTCACATGGTGCTGTAGGCACAGCCAGAGAGGCACAGGGACATCCCTCCCCTTGCTGCCACCCAGGTGTGACTTTCCAGCAGAGGAGCAGGAACTGGTGCAAGGAAAAGGTCTCTGCTGCAGCCCCTGTCTCAGCCAGCTCCTGCCCCAGCCCAGGAAACTCAACAGCACTGAGTGCTCACAGGTTTTTCAAGAAGAGTATTTCACTGTAACCAGCACAAGGTACACGATAGGGGCCCTGGACAAGGCAGAGCGTGACTTACAGCCGACATCAGCAGGCTTTAGTTTGATCTGTAAATCCTCTAGACACATCACAAGAGCGTTACTCAACTCCTGCTGCCTTCAGCCTCACAAGAGATAGACATAAATACCAAGCATTAGCATAGCTCCCCATGACTCATTTTTTTTCTCCTTTTTAAATATAGCATCCTCTAAATGTGGATACATTCTGAGAAATAAAATTCATATTGTTACTGTTCACCATGCAACCAAACCAAAAAATTCCTTCTGCTGGCTTTGCAACAACTTCCTCCCCCAAAACAAAACCACTGGTGCCCCTCACAAGACCAGGATGGAGTGAAGGTGGCTCTCCTCCATCAGGGAGCCCAGGCAAGACAAGGACAAAGTGCAGCAGCAGCAGCCGTGGAGCCAGCAGCTGGGCAGAAGGCTTCATCGTCAACCCAGCTGCTCATATCAACTCTATCAAAAAGAGCAGAGTGGGCGCTGGGCACAGGAGAAGCAAAGATTTGCCCAGAGTTTCAGAGTTGTGAAGCAGCCTGTGCCCACATCAGGGAAGCCAGGCTCACTGAAGAAGCAGTGGTGGCATCCCTAGCTGGGAGATGTTCGCCATTCACCGTCTTCCCCCAGATGGACATAATCTTCCTCCTTCCATCACCAGGCTTAAGGTTTAGCCCTTGGAAAAGCCAGACTCCACTTTGTCTAGCCAAGGAAATGCCCTCAGGGAGGCAGGAGGAACTTGATGGGCAGGAGAAACCAAGGAAGAACCTGAGAGGAAGAGCTCAGAGGTTTCCATGGGAATTGAGACCCAGTTTCAGCACCCTCCTGCCTGTCCTGCTGCAGACTTTCTGGTGTGATCCTGTGTGCTCTCTTTAGCATTACTGAATACCCCAGTTCCCCAGCTGTAGAAATAAAATAAATAGTAGGTCCCTATCTCACAGGTATGCTAAAAAATAAACAGATTTTGCATTGCAAGTGTTCCAGGAATGCTTTAGAAATTGCACAAGTACCAAGTCTAATCCACCCCTGCTCAAAAAGAAGTCCAAGACTGATAGCAAATTAAAGTCTTACCTACACAAACATAAATACTAGAGTATGCAAGACTGTTTTCTTGGTTTATCTGTTTCTTCTGACAACCACATTTGCCCTGATGACTCAAACTGCTCCAGTCACAAGTTGTTTGAATTCAGTGCACCAAATTGTATCTGGAGAAATGTATGTTTTGCCCTGTCTACAGTGATGGCCGAGACATCAGTCATCCTCCCAGCTGTCCTAAAGACACAGTTGAAAATACATGCTCACATCCATCCTGCTGTCAGGTGACTGAAGAATAGACCTCTCTAGTAAGATTACCCATGAGAATCTATTTTCCACAGTATTTTTCTAATCCTTTCTTCAACCTCCTTATTTAATATCTGAAATGAGTGGAGTGGCAGAGCTGCCACACTCTTCCAAGAAAATGTCATTTTAAAGACGTGATAACAGAAGCCTTTTCTTAAAGCTTCCAGGAGTATGTGGCTTAAAAAACTGATTCCTGATTAAAATAATGACTAAGACTCTTACGAATCCAACTCCCAAAGTCACACAGGTAGTTTTGAATATGTTACCCTTTCAGAGTAATTATGCCATCAAAGTTCCAGGCAAAAGCTGATAAGCATTACTAATATATGCCAATGAGTGAGCCTGTAAGTAAAAGACCTTGCTTGATTTACACTCCAGTAAATCAGAAAGCACACTAAGACTTACTTTCACACACAAGAGTAACAAACCCGACCGCAGCAGACACTTAGCGAGGTTAACCCAGAGCTCAGGGAGCAGGTTTATTGTAAACAGCCTGTGACCTGATGCAGTTTTACTCTTTTTCACTGTAGAAGATGGAAACTTTGAGCAGCTGTTTTGTCTTCAATGGACTAACACCAGTCACTACACAAACCAGCAGTCTGGCCCCACAGGTTCAATTATTCCAAGGCACCACTCAGATGTGAAATAGTCCCCAGGAAGTCCTCAGAGACACTCATCTCTTGACCAAGAAATAGGTAGATGCAGTCAGGAGTTGCCAGTAATCAAACAGAGAGAGCAGAGATCAGTAAACCATTTGGGGGCATTTCCCCCGCCTTTGGGAAAATACACAGATTTTTCCCCTCCATGAAATGAAGCACCCACGTCAGGTAGCTTTAGCAAGTTAATACAGGATTGAGAACTGTTGTACATTCAAAAGAGAGGTTTTGTATGAAACTATGTGGCATTTGCAGCAGCCAAGAAGGCTCAGGCAGTGGAGGGCTGAGAGGGATGAAGAAAGAACAAACCATTTTTACCACACTGCATAAAGTTATGTATTTGGTTCAACATTCTTTCCAGAAGCAGATTTTCTGAAAGAGAAGGTAGAGCAGGCAAGGCATACATCATGTTATCTGGGAGAAGGTGAAGGGGTGTCAGCACACTTTCTAAATAGCTCTGTAGTAGTAGTAGTAGAAGAAAGTACAAAAAAGTAGTTCACGATTTTGATCTCAAGCCCATCAGCAGCCAGCAAATGCTCAGACAAATACGATTTAGCCAAAAATTAATTAAAACAACCCCCAAATTAATTTTAGAAACACTGAGCAATTCTGATGGTCAGTTCTGGTCAGAACAGAAGCAGCAAGAAGGGGAATCCAATCCCAGAGTATGTCAAGTTACAGGTATCTGTAAGAGTTGCTGACCTCAGCCTACCCACCCTTGGGTAGTCTGTGACAGAAAAGGTACCAGGGAGCAGGTTTCCCATCTCTTCAACTAGTTCCAGCTATTGGACTGCTCTCTCTGATGAAACCTATGTGTCTGTGGAGCACTAACCACCACTTACTAAAGAACTAGTGGCTAAAGCAGTAAAATCATCAGGAGTCAGTAATAAGTACTGTTAAATACTATAAGTATAACAAACTACTTACAAATATCATTAACATCCTCCAACCCTGCCCCCACCTCTTCACTCAATCATTATTTCAGAAGACAAATTTTTGTATAATTGTTTCATCATCTAAGAACAGGTGGCAAGTTTGCCACATCTCTGTGCAAGATTTCCATATGTATTACTCCTCCACTGACATTTGCTCATATATACATGCATGGATCAGCAATTGCTCCCCTACATTCTCAAAAGGAGAATAAGAGAGTCACAAATCTCAAAAAAATGAGTATGCCAAGAAATTCAGCATCTGAAGTAACAGCTGTTCATTTCTACTCTCTGTTCAGAAAACGCCAGTTGTTGCTGAAGTCGATGGACTTGCTCTAGATTTACATTGGGTACAAACACTCAGGATGTGACCCACTGAAGCACTGGACCTTTGTTTCCCCATGGATTAAAATACAGCCAGTGATGTTCAAGCAGAACAGGAAGGCTGTGCTCCCCTCCCCACTAAGTATCTTCTGTCAAGTCCCTCTGTAGGCAACAACAGGAGAAAGAAGTAATAACTCCACCAAGGAGTGGGCTAATGGTCTGCCCATCTGCTAGTCCCACGCTCCTTCTGTTTTCACTTGGACCAAATCCTCCCAACTCCTTCTGCTTTATACTTCATTAAATTTGTGTGCTTCAGACACCAAGAATAATATTATTGATCTTTGAAAGGTCACTGTCAAGGCACATTTCCATATCTTTTAACACCACTTCTCTTCCTCAGCCCTGTCTACAGTACTGTCTTGGAAGCCTGAAAATGAATTCCATATTTTCTGTATTGAATCTGTCCCCTCTGATCTACTTATTTATGACAGAAAACCTTATGCAAACACTGCCACCATGCAAAAACACTTCCCTCTTTGTTCCTGTGGATTCATGTTAATATTCTCCATCTCCAGAGCTGGGAGTCCCCTCCAAGTCAAGGGCTGCACATTCCCATGCTGAAGTGCAATCCCTCCTGCCTTCACCTCTTAAGGTAAGAGAGGTAAAGGGATGCACAGTCATGGAGAAGTTGCAACGTTGAGGCCAGGGCAGCTCCCACCTGTAGGGGCACCACACCCCACCAGAGCCCCCACGCAGGCTGCAAAGGCTGGAGTGAGGAACCACCAGGAGTGACAGGAGCAGTGCAAACAAACAAACCAGGTAAAAACCAATTTAATACTGGTCCAGGTGAAGTCTGGAGCCTAAAACTTTCATGGGGCAGACTGATTCAGCCCAATGAATTGGCTCACCTGTACCCAGCAGGTCAGCAGGGATGCCCAGCTTGGCAACTGCGGGAGGTAGGTAGGGGCTTTTGGCTTGGATCTATCCACAATAAATATTTCACACCCCAAAAGGGAAGATAAAAAGGAAAGGGCAGAAGTGAATGAAGCCAAACAGCTTTCCTCAAGGAGTCCTCCAGAATGTAGAGCAGAATGGAGCAGAGTTTCTGTCCTGATGGTCTCAACAGCAAAACACCACCGGCAGCATGTGGTGCGAGCTAAAGGGCCAAGGAGGTCTCAGGTACAGGGCACTGTTTCTGTGCACAGTTAAAGAAGAGCTTTAAAGAACCACAGCACAATGTTAATGATAGTGATTCACCACATTCATTTTTCCTGTATTCACTTGTCCTCACATTGCCCTCGCATACTACTCTGCCAATGACAACACCAGCTCATGTACAGGACACATCCTCCACCTTCCAGCCCCCAAATGCCATGTCTCCCCTGGAACCAAAACATATGTCGGGAGAAGGAAAGAAGTCCTCTCTAACCACCAGATAACACAGCATCATTCTTCCCTTTTGTTAGCCCTGGTCCCAGTTTAAGAAAAAAAACACCCAACACAACACATACCAAAAACTCCCCTCACGAAGACGGCAAGCTTTGTTTCTGTAATTCTTAGTTCCTCTGGAAAAAAAAAAATTAAAAAAAATTCGAGCTCGTGAAAATACCCACCAAAAACTTCAATAACTAGAAACCTCCTTTCACATCATTTCTGAAAACAGATGCTGGGCCAGCTCTGACCTTGGTGCAGCTGCTCTGGTTCAGAAGTCACGCTGGTGGTGTTTGGCCCTCTGCAAACTGGGCTACACACTCTATTGTATGGGATATCTCCTGGAATGGAGGAGCAAAATCAAAGGACATAAAACAAATTGATGCAGAACTATAATATGAAGAACACCTATTTTTCTATATGCACTGTTATTTTTAAAGACATGCTGTCAGCTTTGTATTTTCAGACTCAAAACACATAGAAATCTTCTCTCTATTAGGCAGTCCAAAGCTATGCTACTGAGAGGTGGGTTTTTTTAAAGCTATTACTTCATTATTTTCCTTGCCACACCCTTGCTCTCTCTCTTATCTTCTAGTTTTTCTTAAATTAATAACCCCATTTTTGCAATGTCCCTAACAGATTCAGAGCAACAGACAAGCACCTTTCACAAAGAAAATAATGACAGCTGACCCATGCAGTTTCAGGCCTTTGCAATGCATCTCTCTTGAGCAGAAAGGGCTTGAACTAACCAGTTAATTTCATAGTGAAAATCCAGAAATCACATCTATACCCAGGTATGACTGTAAAGTTGGTGCGCTTGCTCTTAGTACCAGCTATTGTATGAACAACAGTTTCCAGGTAAGACATAAACATAACGTTTCCAATCAACAGCAACCCTTTAAGCCTGCCACCAAAACCTGAACTTAGAGGAGTTAAGATACCTAAAGGAGTTGGTGGCTTAGATTTTCACACTTCTGCAACATTAGGCGACTAATGTAGAGAAGTGCCCACTGATGTGTGCGGAAGGGAAGGGCTGCAGTCACCTGTGCTGGGGGAAAGCCTCACACAGGGGTCTGGCCTCCACTGTGCTCTTCTAACAAAACCCCAGCCTCTACCCCGAACTGCCACGGTGTAAAGTCCCAATTTGTTGCATAAAAAGATCAGCTCGACAGGGAGGGTTACCAGAGCAGCCAAGGGCAGGATGCTGAGACTGGTCCACCCAGGGTCTAACTCGTAAATTGCTCCTCAACCTGCAGCCAGTGTGGTTTTATCTTCGTTTCTCTGTCGAGGAAGCAGGGTTTTCTAAACACTACTTCTAGAGCTCTTGAGACGTTAAAAAAAAAAAAAAGTTGTGAGTTGTCTTTCTAATCCTCAGCAATCCCAAGCACAAGAGCTGAAAAATCCTTGTCCAGCTACAGTTCAGCTTGTTTTCTTAAAGCAGAGAAAAAGTAAAACGAGGGGAAAAAAAAAAAAGTACCTCCTCCTCTCCTTTTTACTCTGTAATTAAGGATAGCATCTACATCTTCCCTCTAAAAGTCTAGCGAATAATTCCAACAGATCAATCTGGAAGCTTTCACAAAGTATTCAGTGGTCCAAGAGCAGTTTCAATGCAAGATAAGAAATCTTGCAGCACACAGACCAGAAGTTAAAAGATAAGCGTGGCTCTGAATCTGCCGGAGAGGAAGAAAAACCCCAAAGACAACAAAAATCCAGCAAACCCTCAACTTGGAATGCTTCATTACACAACGTAACTCAGAGTGACCCCTCTCCCCCCGCACACCGAGAAGAAGACACGAGACCCAACCACCGCTTCTAGAGCCCCTGTT
>NW_010326284.1:0-1202 GCF_000700745.2 Antrostomus carolinensis
AGGATGTGAGACGCGTCGCAGGGAGCCGAAGCCACAAAGCTCAGCTCCTGCATCAGGAGAGGGGAGCAAAGCCACTTCCCCACCCCTCGAGAGACAGACAGCCCCATATCTCCAACCCCACAGCGAGACCTCAGAGCCCCAGGGATAAATGGCAAGAGATTGGGTCACACCAGGAGCCCGTCCCGCAGGCAGGGAACAAACAGATCCCGGGGGACCCACCAGCCAGAGCCGCCAGCCAGGAGAAGAGAAACTCGGCAAGGGAGTGAATCAATCAAAGAGACCTTCACAGCTCCCCACACAGGGCCTGCCCGGATAATATACTGCAGCTTTAGATGTTATGTTCTGAACTTAATTACTGAGAAATTATAGCAGCACTGGGGGAGGCTCAGGGGGAGCGGGAGGACGGGAGCACACAGGGACTTCAGGCTCCGCTCGCTGTCACAAACAAGGGCGAGAAATGTGGCGGGTGAGGACCCCCGGCGCTGCACCCCACTGTGCCCCCCACATTTCACAGCCTGGATTCACTCAGTCCAAGGAGCAGGGACAGATGCTGTCGAGCTGCAGCCCCAGGGGGAGCCTTGCTGATGGGGAGAGGATGGGACCCCAGGGTCCTCCCCAGCATCTCTGAACCCCAGCTGCACCCCAAAGGGCCACAAACTATTTCTGCAGCCCTCTTGGGTAGCAGAGCAGCTAAAACCAGCCTGTGCTGCGCGAGGAGCAGAGAGGGGCTCACCCCAAGGGCAGGCTGGGTGCACAGGGAGCCCCAGGCACCCATGGGGGCTCAGGGCTGCAGACCCATTCCAGCCCCATTCCAGTCTGACCAGTTGGCTGGAGGTCAATGGGATCAACCACAGAGCAAGAGCTGGTCCCTGGGAGCTCCCCAAACTTGCACCCCAGGTCTTGTGGTGCAGTGAGGGTCCCTCGGGAGGGGGTGAAATGGGTGCTTTCACCCCCCACCATCCCCTAGGGAAGCTCAGCCTCCTGAGAGCAGTCCAGGGCAGCCTCTACCCCATGCTCAGAGCAATATTTCCCCCCCCATCCCCAGCCGGGGGCTGTTATGGGGCAGGGGGAGGAAGAGGCAGAGCAGAGCCGTGTTGCTCACCCCCACTGAGCCCCCTTCAAACACCGCGCTGTGCTGGGCACCAGTCGGCCCCGGGCCCCAGCTCTGGGGGGGTTTCATGAGCACCATCAATCCTGTCCCC
>NW_010326285.1:0-2564 GCF_000700745.2 Antrostomus carolinensis
CTGTGCCAGCTTCTTCCTGGGAGGGAGGTAATCACAGGTCCAGGTGAGGAAGCAAATGGGAGCCTGTGGTGTGCAGCCAGTATGTTTTTCACAAGTGCACACTTAACCACTTGGTAGTGTGTGATTCCCATTTACACAGATATGTAGGACCTCTCCCAACCAGCAACTGTATTTCCATGTCTGAATTGTGGGCAGCAATTTATTCTCTGCCAGTCATTCTACTATTCACACTAGCATCTATCTGCTGTTCTGCATCTGGTGAGCTTTGCTGCTTCTGGTTTTCCCCAATGCATAGCTGGTCTTGGTTATATTTTTTTTCTTCCTAGCACCCCACTTCAAAGCAGAAGGTTGGCTTCTCGCTGACAATATCACCAGTGGTCTCCTCAAATTTCCATTCTTATTCTCTGCCAGCCTCCCCTAACTCGCCCACATACTTGGCCTCCTCCAGCTCCTCCGTGCGCTGAATAGCATCTGTCTCGTATTTGGTTCTCCACTGGGCCACTTCACTGTTGGCCTTGGACAGGGCACGCTGCAGTTCCCCTTTGGCTTCCTGCTCCTCCTCATATTGTTCCCGGAGCAAGTCACAGTCATGGCGAGCAGACTGCAAGGCGTGGGCCAGGGCGTTCTTGGCCTGGGGGAAAAATAGTAGTGCAACAATGAATGGAAATATGCAGGGAAATCTTGTGACAGGTATGTTGGTGTACAGTGGATCATTCTGCTGTGAGAATGATACCAATCTACTGAATAGGAAAGGAAGATCTGGGAATTTGCAAAAGAATTAATGGAGAGACTGTAGAGAAGGGGGAGCAAAGCTAATATAGGAAGGCTTGCACTGAATTACTAAAGTAGTTTTTTACTGCTTCTAATATTATTGATTCTGTAATTTCATATATATTTGAAGCTAGACAGGAGGAATCCAATGGATAAGACTGGATTTGGAAATCCTTCTCACCTTTATCTCTTCCTCTAAGTGCCTCTTGAGTTCCTCAATCTGTTGGGTGAATGCCTGCTTGCCTCTTGACAGCTGAGAAATCAGAGCATCCTTCTCCTCCACCTGGCGTGAATATTCACCTGAGAGAGTTCAGATGAGTAAAATAAACTTTACAACTCATTTGAAAGTGTTAACCTTGATAATTAAATGCACCTAAAATACTTTGAGTTAAACAAAATTTTATTTCTTTCACAGAATCCTAATTAATGATACCTATCCTTATATCTGAGTATGCCAAAGTATCTTAGAGGCAGCAAATGAGATATATCATGCCCTCTTGTCCAATATCTGAATAGTCTCACTGTATATTTGCATTAAATCCAGTGGTCTCTTCAAGCCTTGAGCTTACAGAATGAGTACTATATGATGTGTTTGAAAGTCATCCAGTCCAACCTTTCATGGGAAAGGGAGCCTAGATGAGATTATCTAGCACCTTGTCCAGCTGTGTCTTGAAAGCCTCCAGTGACAGGGACTCTACCACACCCCTGGGGAGGTTATTCCAGTGACTGGCTGTTCCAGGACCTTAAACATGTTATTAGTCCTGCTCTAGGATGTCTGTAGCTCTTTGGTACTGGGGAGCCTATAACTGGACACAGCATCCCAGATGTGGCCTCACCTGTGCTGAGTAGAGGGAAGGATCATCCTCTGTTACCCTCATGCTAACAGTTCTCCTAATGCAACTCAGGATTCTGTGGGCCACTGTTGCCATAGGAGAGCACATTTTTGGCTCATGTTCAATTTAATTTCCACCAAGACCCCCAGATTGTTTTGACCCTTTTTTTTTAAACCCCATGGGTCATATACAATGTTGTCTTAAAACCACAAATGTCTTACCGGATTCTGTTTGTAGCCGAGCTCTCTGAGCGCTAATGTCATTAATTGTGCGCTGTTGTTCCTCCTCCTTTGTCTTAATCTCACTGAGTTGGTCTTCTAGGGAGCGACACATCTTTTCCAGGTTTGCCTATTTGCATGAAGAACAGAATGAAATATAATTACTGAAAATCTGAAATCTTACAAATGGCAAAAAAAGAAGCCAATGATTTAGAAGAGAAAATCCCTCACTTAACTGATGTATCTTTCTATGAAATTTGCATCCCTAATTCCAACATTTGTATAATTTCTTAATGTACACTCAATTATTTCAATAAATAAAAATTATTTTAAATTTCTGTTTGGCTCTTAGTGATTATGTCATTGAAGTATTTAAGGGAAAAGAAAAATAGGAAAAAAAAGGAAAAGGGTAGATAGAAGTAATTTCTATTTTAGAAGAAAAAAAACCTGAAAAGGTCGGTGTCTTTCATTTCATTATCATAATATTCTGAACCAATCAATGAGACTCTATCCTTAGGTTATGTGCTTCAGATGAAGTTTTTTAGCTCTCACACAAATCATACAGTATAGTATTACACTAATACTGAAATACATGAACTCAAATTCAAGTTGTACAGTGCAACTATTCATTTTAAAGTATGACTAACTTAAATTTCTATGTTAAAATAGTAATACTTGATTACATTTTAATTACTATAAAGAAATATCTCAGTACCTTGGCTTTGGAGACAGAATCCATGTT
>NW_010326286.1:0-813 GCF_000700745.2 Antrostomus carolinensis
CCCCGGGGATGGGGCGCGGTGCAGCGGGGACGCTGTGAGATGTCGGGCATCGTGTCCCAGCGACCTTCCCCGGGGATGCGGGACACCGGGGACTTTCCCTGGGGACAGGGCACGGTGCACGGGGTACCACGCAGGGTGTCGGGCATCGTCTCCCCGGGATCTTCCCCGGGGATGCGGGACACCAGGGACCGTCCCCGGTGCACCGGACTCCCCCTGGGATGTCGGGCACCGTGTCCCCAGGATCTTTCTTGGGGATACAGGACACCGGGGACCGTCCCCAGGGTCAGGACATCACGCTCCAGGCACTTTGCCAGGGTGTTGGGCAACGGGGACTGTCCCCAAGGACAGCGCATCGCGCCCTGGGGACCATCCCCGGGTGTAGAGGTGAAGTGACCTCCCTTGGGGACAAGGCACCACATCCCAGGCGCTTTGCTAGGGTGTTGGCACCTTCCCCATGGCCAGGACACCAGGCACCGTGTCGGGGAGCAGGTCCCCTCCCCAGGCAGGGACTCCCGGGGACATCGGCCATCGCACACTGGTACCCCCCGGGGCTCCATGGCTTTGCCACCAGCTGCACTAGGGATGTGGGGACCCCCCAAAACCCACCCCAAGGTGCCCACCACCACCCTGGGGTGACCTTGGGCGAGGGGAGCGCGGCGGCAGCGTGTTCACCCCGGTTACGCTTTTTGGTTTGTTTTTTCTCTGCTTTCCAGTGGTTATTGAAGATGATCGAATTGATGATGTGCTGCAAAATCTCTCTGAAAAAGCCCCTCCTGGTGTTTAACCCCCCCCCAGGGACGTTCGGCTGAAACC
>NW_010326287.1:0-10877 GCF_000700745.2 Antrostomus carolinensis
AGGAGTAGGGAAGTGATTGTCCCCTTGTATTAGGCACTGGTGAGGCCGCACCTTGAGTCCTGTGTCCAGTTCTGGGCCCCTCAATACAAGAAGGACATGGAGGTGCTGGAGCGTGTCCAGAGAAGTGCAATGAAGCTGGTGAAGGGTCTGGAGAACAAGTCTTGTGAGGAGCGGCTGGGGGAGCTGGGGGTGTTTAGCCTGGAGAAAAGGAGGCTGAGGCGAGACCTTCTGGTTCTCTACAACTACCTGAAGGGAGGTTGTATAGAGGTGGGTGTTGGTCTCTTCTCCCGGGTAATGGGTGACAGAACGAGAGGAAATGGCTACAAGTTGCACCAGGGGAGGTTTAGGTTGGGTATTAGGAAAAATTTCTCCACAGAACGGGTTGTCAAGCATTGGAACAGGCTGCCCAGGGAAGTGGTGGAGTCCCCATCCCTGACGGGATTTAAAAGACAGATAGACGAGGTGCTTAGGGACATGGTTTAGAGGTGGGATTGGTAGTGATAGGTTAACGGTTGGACTCGATCATCTTAAAGGTCTTTTCCAACCACTGTGATTCTATGACTAACATTTTTTTTTCTTAAACAGAAACACGTTGCAATGAAGCACTGGGGCAAGAGAAAGCAGAAGTCTTCCTCAATAGTGACAGTCTCCTGTTGAACAGGAACAGTGTTTAAGACAGGAGATACAGCAGCAGACAGGAGATACAGCAGCAGCAGGTCCACCCATGCACCGAGCAACACTGCAAACATTAAGACAGAAGGTGACTGTCATACTTTTGCTGTGTATTCATTTAAGAAGTTTTGACTGTGTCAAAGACTCGCACTTGATGACCTTCCCCCAGGACAATAAAGCTTTTGTCTGCTGGACAGTTTTCCTCCAGCGCTGCTGTGTCATTGCATCACTGATTACAATCTTTAACATGCACATCCATCGATGTCCATTTTCATAAGCATCTGTGCCCAATTCAATTCATGATGCACACCACCATCTTCATTCAGACGGTGTTTCACGTGTCTAAAAGAACAAATTGGCCTGAATAATTTCCTCTTTCATTTTGGAAGCAAATCCCAACTGTTGCTTCTTTTAAGTCTCTGTGAGAATGATGCTTCTGCATTTAGCTTGTCATGCATGAAAATTTTGACATCATAATTTGATGTTTTACCGAGTCTCCCTCTGAACCCTTTACAGAATCTGGAATTTTCTCATCATTAGCTGTTTTCATAAAACCTCCATGATCAACATGTAGTGCAGCATTGCTCAGAGACGGACTGGAGCGATTCCGTTACCAGTCCTGCTGCGTCCAAGCCTATGCTCTTATGTCTCTTTGACTATGACAAGTGCAATCTCATTTTCTTGGATGAGTACCACGCTAAATCCTGTCCACCAGCATGAAACACCTCTTTCTTTTCATGCATATCTGATACTCCACCTAAATCTATCTTTCAACTTTTTGAACCAATAGTAACCTGCCTTTAATGTGAAGACCTCCCATTCCAGAGACAATGCTTTGATGTTTTGACTGCAAAAGACTTGGCACTCTCTGTTGTGGTGGAAGCAGAAGGACACAGCCCCTCTCAAAGAGTTCAGTTCACTGCCTGCATGAATGCAGCCACTCTTCATACTGGTCAGAGACTTTCCCCTGATGTCATTTGTCATGCCTTCTGGTTTGGAGGGGTCTTGCCATCAGGTACTGTGCAGGGACCATCTGGCCTTGGCTCTGCTATGATTGTTCTTGTAGGAAAACATAGAGACCGATTGCTCTTTGTAGTTCAGCTTGTGACCACTATTCATTAAATCTGTCATTTCCTCTTCTGCCTTTCAGCGGTATTTCCTCCATCAAGAACCTAATGACCCTCTGCAAGTTCTCATCCACCTACAATTACTGGACCTGTCTGAGGTTTGCCAAGTGGCTTGAATAATATTTAGCATTTAGTGTCAGCTGCTGTTTATGGCTGTCATAGGGGTTTGCCACACACTCTCATCTGACTTATTATGCTCTCCACCTGTCTTACTATGCCCACTGTCCCCTTATTGTTATACCCTCAAAATACTGCAAAAAATATCTACCCAAGTAAAGGATCAGACACACATAACTGCAGCTGATATTAAGTAGCTTAATATCAGTTGTGTACTCACCTCCTTGGCAGATGCAATTCATCATGTCTTCAATGGAGCGAACCAAGGATTTGCTTCAACCCTCAGCTGACTAAAAATCTTGGTTCAAAAGACTTTTAAAGTAAAAAAAATAAATTATGATTTTGTGGTCACAACTAGACCTGGGAACATCATGTCTTTGTTGTGTTCTGTGTGCTTCTCCCCATGTTCTCGGAACGGATCATTTCAACCTTCTATCTACAGCAGAATTTCTTCTGCTGTAAAATGGATGTAACATCACTTCCCTAACAGGCAGGACATTTTGAGTGTTGACTGCTTTCATATTAGAGACTCATCTCTAAGGATACCAATGAAAGCACAGAATATTCTAAACAATAACATTTATAGAAGGATACAGTCAAATCATCTTAGATATTGTGAAACACAATTCCCAATGTTACTGTCCACCGGGTTAAATAGTCACTAGGCCATTTCTGACACGCAGGCTGTGATGCAAGGACAACAAGTCTCAGTGTCTGCTCAGCTCAACAGCGTGTCTACAGCAGACATGAGCACTGTCTGGGGCAGAGGAAGAAGTTAGAGTCCTGCCATGGATGCTGAGGAACAGCTGTCCTATCCAGCATTTTCTTCACATCCCCACTGGATAGAGGTTGGTTCATGTTGAGTTTTGTTTTAAGGAAGCACTAGTTTAGTACACACTGTTTCTGGGAATCATATAAACACTTTTGCTGGGTAATCATTATCAGAAGGAAATGCCTTTACAATGGCCCCTGAATCGGTTTCACATCTATTCGAATTTTCTCTTGGAGACAAACCCCAAGGTCATCGTGGTCCTGCAGCCACCTCCTTCTTCCCCTGCAGAAAGTAAGGTTCTTTGCTGGAGATGTGAAGAACCAACATTGACCAAGGCTGTGAAGCACTGGCCTGCAGGCTCCCTATAGAGAGCTTGGCACTGATCCTGCAGGTGACACTGGCGTCGTGGTTTGGCCACGTGTTGCCAAGGTGAATGGCAAATGAATGGAAACCAAAAAAAAGAGTCAAGAAAAAAGCCTTCACTTTCTCCACTCCTCCCCAAATCATATTTACTGCAGCCTCCACCAAATTATACCTAAAATAGCTTTTGTCTGTTGCTATTTAGTCATTTAGGTCGAATCTACCAGCTGCATTAACTTGCCCCTATTGTACTATTGCAGTTGGATTGTTGCCATCCTCCCCCCATGGGTTTTCTACAGATCTATATTTCAAAGTTATGGCTCTTGCAAAGCTCTGCTGTGTGAGTTCAGACAAGCTAAAAAAAAAATTAGTCATGTTTCCTCTAGTCCTGCTGCTTTACTAGGCTTCCTATTTGCAATCAAATTATTTTTAATTTTGACCGTGTTCCTATTGTTTGCCAGGAAGATAATCATCTTATCTCGCTGCCGGGATATTTCTCTCCTTTCTCATGTAGTTTCAGATGGATTAAATAAATACCCCTTACACAAAGCACACCAAGCTGGGCAAAAGGGCATTGCACCATTGCTGGCTGATCTGAAATTTAGGAAATGTCTCCCTTTTGGAAAAAAATAAAAGATTGGAAGGACTGAGACAAGCCATAACGGCAGCTGTGCTAATTGTGCACACTCAGTTAATTTTTATTCATCTCAAAGTAGCTTCATGGAAACACCTGGGTGAAGTTAAAAGTTAGTGAGTGACACTGGCTTGGCTTACCAGTGCCAAACAAGGGCCACATAAGACAGTCATCCAAGTTTTTGGAAAGGTAGAAGCCAAAAAATGTCTGAGTTGTCATGTGGGACCCTTATGTTCCTTCCTCTCAGGTAAAACTGTATTAGCTCCATGCAGGGAACAGGGGATCCTGTTCCATCTATCTGATGAGAAGGATTTTTGCAGGACCATCCATGGTCTTCTCCCCCTTTATGTGTCTGGAGATCATCCCAAAAGGACTTAAATTGGACCAGGTCAGTTCACTGTATTTTGAAGTCTGATTCTGAGTCCTTTTCAAGGGAAGGATAAATGTCCAGCAAAGGTGAGCAACCATGCTGCCACCTCAGAGCAAACTGAATGGGGAGAATCAGGCATCTCTCAGACCTTCCCAGTTCCTCCAGTATCCCCTCCATGGAGGAACTGGCTTGTTAACACGCAAACAACAGTCACGCACTGGAAAGTTGTTTGGATAAGCGACACTGCTCAAAACCAAACTGCTTTGTTTTGTGTGTTTTAACCTTCACCCATATACACTGTCCTGCTGCTGGATGCCGAGTGGTTTACCTCCACCTTCCTAATTACTGAAGCACCACTGCTTGTATTTCACTACAGCTGAGGAAATGAGGACATATGGCTTTTGTGATAAGAGATTTATGTGAGCTGTCTGTGCAACAGCGCTGCGACTTTCTATACAAGTCCATTTATAAAACAAAACATGTGTAAACAGTCGGGTTTTGATTGTTTCGGTGATTTCTTCCCCCTCGTGACAGATGTAAAGGAAAAACTGTAGGTTTCCACTTGATGCATGCAGATAAGTTGATGGCCAATGGGGGACAACCCAGTTGTGGTAAATCAGTCCCTACTTCCCTTGATTTTTTTGTCACCTAAAATCCAGCTCCATGTGGGTGGATGGGAAGAAATACAAAGAAACTCAGGCTTGATGGCTGCTCGTACACGATTCTCTTTCAGCTGTAGGAGTACAAATATGCCTGAAGGGTTCTGGTAGGAGCTTCTTCATCAAGAAGAGTCAGAGGAGTCCAAAGTACCAATTGAAATGGCAGCTGTAATCCAGTGATTATAATGGGTGGCTTTGACTACACCCCTGTAGATTGGTTACCTTTCAAATCAGGAGACACAGGGTCAGATTCTCAAGGAGCAAAATGCTATTAAGTCAGCAGTGACAAAGAACAGGGCAGGCTGGACCATGCTTTTTCAGACCTTCTCTTATCCCTTAGACTCTGCTCGAGAGGAGCCTGTTGCAGGGTGGAGAATCTTGGTTCTTTTCAGGAAAAGTATCAAGATAATCTCTGAACTTTCTGGGAAGGTGGGATGGAAACGCAGGATGTCCCCTGTGATTTTTGGCTTTCTTGTAGTTTCAGCTGCAAATGCCACAAGGACAGTATTTCTTGTGCAGTTTTACATGATATTCAAGTGCCAGGTGAGCTCATAAAGATTCTGAGATAGTTCTGACCTTACCTGAGAAAGTCTAAACTGGGCCTGTTTGCAGACAGGTAATATAAATCTCCAGGGCTTTCAGCTCTACACCTTTCACCAGCGTGATGTATAGAGTCACCCTGCAAATACTGTTTGGATGACACAAGTTCCAAGCTCCATGAAAAAGCATCACAGAGAAATGGTCTCCAACGATGTTTGCTTAACAACCTACCCAGAAATCAGATCCTCTTCACTTTCACTTTGTCCTTTTGGGAGATGTTTTCCCCTCTGGGCAGTCATGGAACAAAGACAGCATGGAAGTTTACACTCAATCTCACTGTAGTCACACCCAGCTTGGAAGAAATATGAGTTAAAACCTGTTCCTTTTGGTTGATCGATGCTGCTGGCTGCTGCATGCTGCTGCCTCCCTCTGTATCACACTTAGCCTTCAGCATTTGTTTCTTATGATCTGAAAAATCTCTCCTGTCAGCTGCATACGGCTAGGTGGATGGACACAAACATAACCTTCTAACCCTTCCAAGATGGGGTGTTGCAGTATTTGGGAACCTACAAGAAAGCTGGGGAGGGGCTTTTTATAAGGGCAGTTAATGACAGAACAAAGGAAAATGTGTTTAAGATGAAAGAGGGGAGGTTTAGATTAGATATTAGGAAGAAGTTCTTCACTGTGAGGGTGGTCAGACACTGGAACAGGTTGCCCAGAGAAGCTGTGGCTGCTCCTCCCTGGAAGTGTTGAAGGCCAGGCTGGATGAGGCTTTGAGCAACCTCGTCTAGTGGAAGGTGTCCCTGCTGATGACAGGGGGGTTGGAACTGGATGATCTTTAAGGTCCCTTCCAACCCAAACCAGTCTGTGATTCTGTGATTCTATTCCCGAGTGGTCAGTGGGCGACAGTGCATGGAGAGTGCACCTCTGTTCTTGGGTCTTCATGCTCTAGGATGAAGCCCATGTATTTTATCTTCAAGTGCAGGACTCACCCTTTCCTTTTAAAATAGGGTTGCTGCTGCTGCCACCTGCCTTTTACACTGGAGTGGATGTTGGTGGCTGAAGGAACTGGGATTGCTTAGTTTGGAGAAGAGGAGGCTCAGGGGAGACCTTATTGCTCTTTACAAATACCTGAAAGGAGGGTGTAGAAAGGTGGGGGTTGGTTTATTCTTCCAGGTAACCAGCAATAGGATGAGAGAGGTAACGGCCTCAAGTTACACCAGGGGATGTTCAGGTTGGATATTAAGAAAAATTTATTCTCCAAAAAAGTGGTCAGACATTGGAACAGGCTGCCCAGGGAAGTAGTGGAGTCACCATCCCTGGAGGGTTCAAGAAACATGGAGATGTAGCACTCAGGGATGTGGTTTAGTGGGCATGGTGGTGATGAGTTGACGGTTGCACTCGATGATCTTAGAGGTCTTTTCCAACCTTAGTAATTCTGTGATTCTGTGAAATATCCTGTACACTGAGCATGGGAAGGAGCCCAGATTTTCTCCCCAGCCTGAAGGGGTATAATCCCAAGTTCCAGCCCATGAGGTGAATCTATTGTGTGGGCAGGAGGTGTTATCTACTGTTTGTGAAAAACAGTTTTCTGCCACGGCAGAGGAAAGGTTTCAAAACCCCTCAAGCCGGAGAAATCACTTGTTGCTCTTGCCTGGTTGTGAGGGCTTTCATACAGCAGATCTTGGCATCTGTCCTGCAAAACATAATGTCATACCAACCAGGGAGCATTTCATGTAACAGGAGATGAAGAGAAAGGTAGCCAGGAAGCATGCAGCCCCTCAGCCACAGGGATCTGAGCCTGCCTCTGGCTCTTCTCAACCACTCCACACAATGGTTCTTGTATAAAACAGAAGCAGAGGTAGAGATGAAATGTCATCCCCAAATGTCTGACCCCAGCAAACCTCTGCATACGTTCAGGCATGTTCCAGGAACAGCACAGACCCCTCAGGACATGTGTGGTCTGTGGGTCCTGACCAGGTTTATCTGTCAGGTACCCCCCAAATCAGCAGTCAGAACACGTGGGGAAAGGGGGAACATTTAAGCAAAATAGACACGGCTTCTCTGCAGGTAGAATCACTAAGAGGGACACAGGATAGCTCTAACCTTCTTTTTCTACCTGCTTTTCCACAGCAAACAGCAGACCCATGATCAACCTTGGCCAACAAAGGTCTGCCAAGCCCAGGGGCTGCCATGCAGAGGTTTTGGCATCACAAGTTTGCATCTATGTGCTGAAATCCCACCCAAGTCCATTACCAGCTCCAGCCCTCTGCTGTGAAGCAGCACACATTTACTGAGTGAGTAATCTCTTTCTTTTCTTTACACCGAGACGGCATCGTTCCTTTACAGTTTGCAAACTAAGTATAGGAATGATTTCACCCACCGTCAATACGCGGCCATCTCAATGGGAGAGAAAGCCTGACAGACGTCTCACAGCACACAAACAGCTTTACGCTGCAGTTTAGGACAGGAAACAAGAAAGGATATTATATCAAACAGAAGGCATGGGAGAATTTCAGGTTAGACGGAGCATACTTAGTCACAGAAGAATTGGGTCGGTGCTCTGGGACCTGTGTTCACTTCCTGCAGGAACCCTAACATAGCCCAAAATAGTAGTAGTTAGGTAAAAGCCAAATATCTTCCCATTTTTCTCCCCACAGCAAATACTAATGCTTACGTCATTAAAGCAGAAGCATAAATAGAACAGCCTGGGGCTGTGATTTGCAAAGTTCTTGATCTGCAGATGAACCATTAGTTTTTCTTATAGCTCACTATTACCTACTTGTGCCATCAAACTTCTCACCGAAGATATTATTGAGATGATAGAGTCCTTCATATCCACCCCAATGCAAATACCAGTTAACTGAGAAGAATCAGAGCACACATCCATACATTTAATGTGCAGTATGGTTTTCATCTTACCCACTGGCACACACACTGTCACGGCGTGGGA
Organism: Antrostomus carolinensis; assembly: GCF_000700745.2. NCBI lineage: Eukaryota > Metazoa > Chordata > Aves > Caprimulgiformes > Caprimulgidae > Antrostomus > Antrostomus carolinensis. Next base: position 8,205 of record NW_010326287.1, read on the forward strand.
CAGCATGCACCAAAGAGTGTTTCCTAATGCAGTCTGGACACTGTTTTGGAGAAGAAGGGAGAGTTTGGCTGGATGGGTACAAGGTATAGAATCATAGAATCATAGAAAGCAGAATTACACAAAAACATCGCCCCCCCCCCCCCCCCCCGGGGGGGGGCCCCCTTCCACTAGACCAGGTTGCTCAAAGCCTCATCCAGCCTGGCCTTCAACACGTCCAGGGAGGGGGCATCTACAATTTCCTTGGGCAACCTGTTCCAGTGTCTGACCACCCTCACAGTGAAGAACTTCTTCCTAATATCTAATCTAAACCTCCCCTCTTTCAGCTTAAAGCCATTTCCCCTTGTTTTGTCATTAACTGCCCTTATGAAAAGTCCTTCCCCAGCTTTCTTGTAGCCCCTTCAGGTACTGGGAGGTCACTATAAGATCTTCCTGGAGTCTTCTCTTCTCCAGGCTGAACAGTCCCAACTCTTTCAGCCTGTCCTCACAGCAGAGGTGCTCCAGCCCTCGGATCATCCTGGTGGCCTCCTCTGGACTTGTTCCAGCTGCTCCAGGTCTCTCTTGTGATGGGGGCTCCAGAACTGAATGCAGTATGCCATGCCTGTTGTCCTCAGGGACAGAGAATAGCCCATGTCTATTTTATTTCCCCGTATGGAACCACTACAACCACTGTTTGCAACACACCAGTTTTACCATTGTGTGCTCTCTACCAGGTTTTTACGCTCTCCAGAAACGTGATGAAGGCTGTCAGCCAGCATTTGCAGGAGAACACATGAAACCACGCGCAGAGCCACACACCTCCATCCATTCTTCTGCCAGGCTTCGTAAATGTTTTCAAGAGCAACCTGAGGAGGCAGAATCCGGGGGCAGATCCTTCGCACGCCCATGAGCAGAGAGCTGTTGACATCAATGGAAACAGACTTTAAACACATGACGATCTTTTTATTGTTCAGGAACACCCTAGAACTGAAATCCCCGTAGCGAGGTTCCCAGGGCATCAAACACGCTCAGAAAAGAGAAGCCGCTTGGAAAGAGTTTTCAGCAGTAACTGGTGCTTGCTTAATCGACTCCCATTAAAACCAGGAGGTTTTAAAGCAGCTGCTTGGTCACTTAGTGCCTTATAATACTTGAACCTGAAGTCCTGGGGTCCTGTGCCTGGTTCCCAAGGTAAACACATGTGATTTATTCCAGAAAGGCATCTGCAGCACAAGAATTCATTACATACGTCCCTGATGGGCAGGAGCCAAAACATTTCAAATGTGCCAAGTTACCAGAATGTTATTAAAAGCTCTAAGAATTAGAGGGAAGGTGCAGAGAAAGACAAACTCCTTTCCAAAGCCAGGTGGCTTAGGATAGACTTACACTGCTTCCCAAATGGATGAGGCAAGCTGGAGTCAGAGGTTCCTTTCAGCAACAGCTCGGTCCCCCTGGATATCTCTCCGTAAGCTGCAGAAATATTCTGGGGAGGGGGAGGGAAAGAAAAAAAAGAAGAGTGAAACCTATTCAATTACATCAAGATCACGACTGGCCCTAGTAAAATCATTTATGGAGTGAGGGAACCCGGAGCGGTTTGGGCTGGAGCCATCTGCTGTTATTTGGTATATACAGAATTGGTTTCTATGGATTTTATTAATAGGTCACGCGATTGTATACGAGGATGTGAGATCTGAATCTCCCTGGAGGGGTCCCTGGTTGGAGTTTCTATTGCCTTTATAGGCAATGGCTCAAACTTTCTTTTTTTTGCAGCAGCAAGTCCTTAAAATCTTGAAGGGAATGGGTCTGGGTTTAGGATTCTGCCCATTTTTTTTTCTCTTCCCCCCTCCCCAGCCCCCAAAATCTTGCACTGACTTTGTTCCTGTTCCTCTCCACCACACATTTACTAAATGGGGAAATAGGGAAATAATCAGAAAAATATTCTTACCTACTTTTTCCATTGTCTACATGAATTTTCTCTCTTTCCCATCAGTTTCAGTGATATCTGGTACAAAACTCAGGTCCCACTTCCATCCCACTTTCACGCACAAGACTTGCCCTGGCCCTTTGCTCAGGGGTGAATTTTGCCTTTATGTCATCGTTGACTTTCTTTGTGCAGAGAGTCCAGTCCAAAGGGACTTGGACACACAAAGGAGGCTTGGGACAGGAGGGTGGAAATTGGAGCACCCTAGAGGCAGCTCTGCCTCTCCTGGGGAGGTGCCCAAGGAGCCCTGAGCTGGTCTGGAGGGCAAGCTGTGACAGCAGGAACAGTTGAGAGTCACCTTCAACCTTTTGGTCTTAACTATGGGTCGTTTTTGCTTCAGTTCCCCTTAAAAGAGGCAAAACCAAACCGAGTGATCAGGGAACAATCCCTTCACCCCATCTGCACATCCTGGCTGCATGGAGAAAGCTGGGTGCAGCAGAAAGCTACACTGTGGTGAGGTTCCACCAGCTTCTGCAACGCTTCAACCAAGGAAGCCCCATCTCCTGGAGTCAGGAGGTTTCCACACTGTGTTCCTAGTTAACCCTCAGTGGGACAGTTCGGTCCCAGTCCCCCTATTTCAGAAGGTCCCAGAAACCCTCCGCTGGAGTGCAGGGCAACCTCCAGCCTTCGGGAAAGCCAAGGCGGGGGGTCCAACCGGGATGAGCTGAGCTGCGGGGCTGGGGGACCTGCACCAGGACCGAGCGGGGCTGCGGGACGGG
>NW_010326288.1:0-5281 GCF_000700745.2 Antrostomus carolinensis
TTTTTTTTTTTCCTGAAACTTGCTGAGGCATAGACTACTTCTTTCTGTAGTACATTACACATTGGAGTCAGCCATAAAAGTCTTAAAAGCTGAGGTATTGAAGATACTGCTTTAATGGATTAAGCTTGGTCTTCTGGAGAAGCATACATGTTTTACAAATCTGGGATGAAAATATTTGGTCCACCTCAAGTGGGGAAGAGTATTGCTACTTTAAAACAAAACAGTTTGCTTCAAAACTGTAGGAAGTGTAATAAAGTTTCAGACTTTCTGTCTCATATGGATTATACAATAGTTGAGACAAAAACAAGTCTGGGGAATGCAAGTAATGATTTGATTTTAGGTATTAATACCATATATATTACTTGGTATGTGATGAAACACCAAAAATACTTTGGTGGACAAAGCTTATACAGCAGCAACAACCTGTCTAACATTCATTAAAGAACGCAGATCTATTGAGGAAAATAGGAACGTCATTAAAATTACTCTGAAAATTGACCCCCTCAGGAGGAAGCAACTATCTGAGATGATTAGTATAATTTGGTCACCTATCCCTAGATTCTCCTTTAAGTAAGTTTGACAGTCTTGTGTCTATAAATGGCATGCTTTGAGAGAAGGCTGGGAGTGAAAGTAGGTTTATTACTAATGTAAGATGGAATCAATTACTTTCTGTTTTCCACTAAACTGAGATAAATGAAAATTGTAGTTTTTACTAGAATACAAAGATCTTTAAAGCTCTATCTTGCTTATATACCTTGACTATTCAGGAATGAAATGTGCCGCAGGTACCAGAATATTTTGTATTCTTCGAATTCATAAATTGACATAATTATATCGTAGGAATAAGCCAGGAAGCTCTAAACCTCGAAGGCGTTCAACTATTAGCAACCATCAATTGTGTAATCTCTTCTCATTTGGTTTGCCTGGGATTAGATTTATACAGTGACACTTAACACACATGGCTGCATTCTCGGGAAGAGAAATGAGTCTTGGCTATCTGTGTCAAGATTCAGTTGATGTCAATGAGAAGTGTAGGCTTGTCTACCTCAGCCTTTTATTTGGCGACGCTCTCTCATGGCTTGGCGTGCTTAGTCTTCTCTTGCAGTTTGGAAAATTTGTTTGGTTTTGGTTTGTTTTTTGTTTTTGTTTTTTTTGTTTTGTTTTGGTTTTTTTTGTTTGTTTGTTTTTGTTTTTTTTTTTTTAATGGATCTTTAAATGAGTAGTTTTGTCCTATGCAGTCTAACCTCTGAAAGTAGCATCACTTTCTTTGCAGCACTGTTGCCCTTGCTGGCAATGAAACTGTGTGTGTGTATATCCATATATACACACACATTGTATACTAATGCAGCATCCGCTTTTTTTAGCTAGGTTGGCTGCACTGTAAAACAAGCCAGTATAGCATTATTTAAAGACATTTGAGGGGTGCAGTTTGTAAATATTTTTTTCACTGAAACTTCTACCAGTGTGGTGATGTTTGAAATGTCTTCTCAGTCATTCCCAAAGTATTTTGACATAAAGTTGTTATCTTCTGATATAGTCCCAGGAAAAAAAAAAATAAAAATAATAAAAAAAAAATTGCCACTTGCCCCAGGGTCAGTAGCTGTGGCAGAGATAAATTGCCTAGGTGGTGTGTTCAATCTTTTTGGAGGCTTTTCGCATCAGTAGAGAAATATGAGGGATTTTTTAACTAGTTTCTATGGAGGTTTGTGTAACAAATCAGATCTTCTGAACTGTGGCTTTTTCTAACAGAAGGTGGACCGTGTGGCCCAGGTCCCCTTTGCTTCCTTGTTGTCTGTGGTCAGAATCCAAGTAAAACACAGGGAAATGCCCTGACAGAAAGCAACTTCCCAGACAGGCCGAGCTCTTCAACATCAGTGTAGAACTGAAAGGGTTGTTCTGATTTGACAGTTCAGGGATCCCTCATATAACCCTCTTGATATGTGTTTTGCTCTCAAGAAGAGATGGCCTTTGTTGCTGTGTTTCTTAATTGGATGGTGGATCTGCAGTCCCAGTTGTCAAAAGGTAATGAGCCTCCATGTACCGGTTTACATGTGCACACCATTCTTGCATTAAACACTGTTTAAGCTGAAAAGCTCTCTTCCTCCTGCTTGGAATGAAGTGTGATATGCATTTTTATCTGAATTTTATCCTATTTCTGTCACTGTGATTATCCTGTCATCAAGTTCTCATGCAATATTCTCAACTGTCTGTTGTTAGTGCCTTCCAATGCTGTATTCTCAGCCAATTGTATTGTACTGTACTATGATTATGATTATTAATTATTATATCTGGTCACAACCTGATCACTGAGAACAGTAGTCCCTTTCCAAACTGATACTCCTCTTACAGCACAGATTAAGCATAGTTTATTCCCACCTCCCATGCAGGTAGGTAGGTTTTTTTACTTTATAATTATTTCTAAAATAATAATACTTTATTATTTTATAATAAATAATAATTTATAATTATTATTACATAATAATAATTCCTTTCTGTGTTTAGCCCAGGATCTATAACAACTTTCTTTTTTGGGACTTGTTCTCAAGCTTTTTTATATCTATTAGGTCAGGCTGGTGGATTTTTTGTTCCCCTCACTTCTCTCCTATATTTATTATAGTCATTATTCTCCAGTCACTTAGTATAGCTCCTCACTTGATAGGTTCATTAAGTCTCATTACTCAGTCTGTGGTATCTCAGAACTCTGGGCTGGATACCATTACCATTTTCACTAGCCTCTGTATTTAACAACATTTTCCATACTGAAGAAGAAGGTTTCAGTTTGTTATGTAGCTGTAGGTGGATTGTTCCTGAGGTCTGTTCTTTCCTGGCCATACAGTGGCTCCAATTACTCATCTTAGTTTTGAGGTTCTTCAGTTGAAGAATTTTTTTGCTTTTTGTGTCAATAGAAAAGCCTAATTCAGCTTGACTTCTGTCAATTTTGATTTTCATCTCCACCCTCCCAAATACTACTTTGTTTATCTTGGTTACTTTGCTGATTTTTGTTTGGGTTAGATGATGGGGATTAGTTTTTTTCTGGTTACTCCCAAGATCTTTTTTTTTTTTAGTTGTTTTGTTATCCTGGAGCCTTCACCTACGTGTTCCTTCCCATTGCTGATGTGACACATGTTCTGGACTGGTTTTGTATCTTGGTTAACCTATGAAATAAGTGAATCTTTCACTCTGTGTAACATAGCTGAGACCTTGGCTGAAGAATTTTACTCAGGTTTCAGTACTGTACTTTGAGAAAGTCTTCTTGACAGAGTTAGAGGAGAACAAGAAAACTTAAAGGTCTGTGAAATGGCACCTCCAAGGAAAGCTGGAGTCCTCTTTTCTGTGACTCCCTAAGCTAAAGAACTTGGCTGTCCCTGGGCTCTGTGTAATGCCTTTGAGTCCATATCTTGCAAGTGGAGATACTAGTGCAGTGTGACTGTTTAAGCTGAACAGACCTGAAAACTGATGGAGGTCCCTCTGTGATTAAGGCTGAATATAAAAGTTTCTAAAGAATTTAATATTTTGTTTTGTCTTATGTTCTGATAATAATAATGTTGGTAAAATCACTAAGCTTCCTGAAATTTTGCATGGTCTCAGTCCATGTGAAGTTCATTTGGCAAGTCAGTTGTATTTGTGAATACATTCATGTTTTAAGAGCTTTGTTGACTAAGAAAGGGTGCACTTAGCTGCTTCTCCTCTTCCCACCACATTCATGCCTTTCCCCCTTCTCATGCCTCTGTTGTTGTTCTTCAGATGCACAATTCTCCCTCCATATTAACCTCTTCCTGTTGCTTATATTAGCTGCTTTCTCACACAGCTTCTCTTTGCTCTTTTGTAGAACATAGTACCACCCATTTCCTTCCTTCCCAAAGTGTGTTTTGTATTCAGTCTTCAAAAACAATGGAAGGAGGCAGCACTTCAGGGCTCAAAAAGCTTGAAAGGATCGTACCCAGGCAGGGCAAATTCAGATTTCAGTTCTTTGTCTGCATATACATAGCCCTTTTCTCAATTGTTTCCTGAAAGCCGATTTGTTCAGGCTTCTGTGTAGTACCCTGTATATATCTGTAACATAATGCTTACTTTGTTGTACTTGCAATAGTTACGATCTGATGAATACACCACATTTTTTTACTATTTGTTGAAGTCTTTGTCAGATGCAAACCAAGTGTGGCTTAGGACCTGAGGAGGGGAAGCCAGGGAGGAGTGGTGGTTCTGATCAGACTTCTCAAATCCAAACAGTAATCTTACCAGGTAGAGGGGTCTGTTGTCTAATTAAAAGGTTCTAATCTATCTGACTATTTTTTTATACCACATTTCTGCTGCTTTTAATTATGTTTGACCAATATGTGTGGTCTATAAAAATGTGTTTCTTTCCAAAATAATGTTGGAGATCTGTTGTTAATGACCTGTACAGGACTGAACTACCTTCACTGTGTATATTACAGCATTGGGTTGGTTGGGATGTCTCCACTATGGCATTTGCTCTTCTAGTGGCTGGCTTTCCAGAGTGGTGAGCATAGGCACTCTTTTTTGGTGTAGCTTTGTATTTGGAACTTTTCAGTTCTCTTTATGGAAACTGGCATGGCACAGATTTATTTAATGCATTTGAAGTTTTCCTGCATCTTCTGTAATTCACTGAAGATTATTTCTAGTTCATGGTTGCTTATGCTCCAGAACTATTGGGGTTAAGGAGCAACTGGATACACCTTACTTCTTTTCTTGTGGCAAGTACGTGGGATGTAGTGTTGTAATTTCAGTATGGAGTAGTTTACAAATTCTGATAGTTTCTGAATAGTTGAAGTAATGTCTTTAGGCAGTTAGGATCACCTTTATTCTTTAGGGGACTGGAGTAGGTCTTGCAGAGGTCAGCAAATGTCCTGTAGGTACTACTGCAGCCAATTTTAATTTTGCTTTCCTAGGTATTTCTGGACAGCACTTGAAGGTTGTGACTATAGCTTCTTTGTTATCTTTGCATTAGAGACATAAAAATGTCATCACTTGTGGGCAAGACTCCCTTAAAGGCCTATTTGCACATCTGCTTGATACACTGTGCACAAATATAATTTTTAAAATGTCGGAACACTTGCAGGGAGTGTGTTACTCCATTCAGTCAAGTGATACGGTCTATATTTATCACTAATGGGATGAGCTGGTTTAGTGTTTGTTTAAATTGCTCATTTAAGCAAATGACATTTGGTCTGGGGTTTAAGCATCAAGTTTCAGCAATTTTGCCTTTTTTTTCAGGATTTGTTTGTTTCTTTGGGTGCAATGAGTTCTTCCTGAGGTAGGT
>NW_010326289.1:0-354 GCF_000700745.2 Antrostomus carolinensis
CAGGACGCTGGTTGTTGGTGTCGTTCCCTGGCCTCGGGGGTTCCGTGTTTGCCCGCGCTCTGTTCACAGCCCCTCACCCCGCTGGGACCCAGGAGCCGTGGTTCGGAGGCTGGATGGGAGGCGGGGGAAGGAAACATCCCGAGCTGGGACGCTGATTTCAGTCTGTGCAGAGGGAAAGGTGACGCTGGTGACTGACCTGGCGGCTTTATTCACCGCCAGCGTGTCTGTGCTTAGGGGGATGTTTAGAAAATGGGGTGAAGGTTTCCTTAGGTTGCCCAAGGAAGTTGTAGATGCCCCCTCCCTGGAAGTGTTTAAGGCCAGGTTGGATGAGGCTTTGAGCAACCTGGTCTAGTG
>NW_010326289.1:689-2716 GCF_000700745.2 Antrostomus carolinensis
GCCAGAGCCCTGGGACAGGCTGCCCAGAGAGGCTGTGGAGTCTTCATCTCTGGAGATGTTCAAACCATTCAAAATGATGGTATTCTTTCATGACCTCATCTTGCTGAACTTCCTGTCATCTGTAGAGGAAATTGGACATCTGAAGATGTTCAAAACCCACCTGGACACTTTCCTGTGCAACATGCTCTAGATGAACCTGCTTTGGCAGGGGGGTTGGACTGGATGATCTCCTGAGGTCCCTTCCAACCCCCACCATTCTGTAAATTCAAAGGAATTCATCCCTTTTTACAGGGGAGTAAAACTGCCTAATGGGCAGGATGCTTCCACCTGCCTGGTGTCCACTGGGGTTTATAAGAAACGAGTTCATTGTTACTCACTTGCTTAGGAGCTGCATTTTTGAAGAATCACATGGTAGCTGAGGGTCTTTGTTGGCAGTGGTGCTATAGAATCACTTGTGAGATGTACTGAGCTACTTCTTGTAGAGACTGGAGCTAAAATAAAGACTTGTGGAGCTTTAGGAGCACACAAGGCCACTTTCTTAGGTAATTTTCATTCTCTTTCCAATCCTTGGCTAAGAAAATGACTTCTGTTTCCTGAGCCCAGGGATATTTGTGAGGATTGTGTTTATGGGAGAAGTAGCATATTGCATTTACAGTGTGTCTGTGCCATAGCTGCTGGTTTTTCTGGGTGTCCCTAGTTGCTGTGTTCTTTGGGGACATTCATATTTCCTGCAAGTGGCAGGTGGTGTAAGGACACAATTGTATAACTCAAATTATGTGGGTGACCTGGACGCTGCTGAGTTATCTCCTACAATAATCATGTTCTTTCTGAAGTGTTGGCCTTCAACTTAATTTTAATTATAACATTTTCTGTCAAAGTCAGTGTTTTATTCACACATTCTTTTTTTTTATATACATTTTCCCTCCATTTATAGGAAAGCAGTAAAATACTTGTTACGTTGGGATCAGCGTATAGTGAGGATCCTCTGAGTTTGTTCCTTTTCACCTTCCCTCAGCTTTGGGCCCCATGTATGTAATAAATAGTTCAGAATTCAACAAGTGTGAGAGAATATAAAGTTTCTTGAGTTTTGTATTATTAACATATAATACGACAAAGAATGCTGTGCAAAAAAATAGCCAATAAATAGAATTCTAAGTGCATTTCATTGTTCTAGTCAAAACTAGTCCCCTTCTTTGAACCAAACTACCTTTCTCCTCCCTCCTAGAGATCCTCAAGGTGCTATGGTGGCTACTTTTCTAAGGGCAACATTAGAATTTGTTCATACTTTTCTGTAAACTAGTCTTTGAAGAGATGGAAAAAAGAAAAGATAGGTCAAAGGTAGGTGAGTGGCTGGTCTGTATCAGACCATGCTTCTCATAGGCAATTTATGGCTTGATCAAGATTCACTTGGCTTCATTGAGAAGGCTGGTGAGCTGTAGCTTTAGGAGTTGGTTGAGTTGGTATCTGTCCCTTTTACAGATGGGGAAAAAATATATTATCACCTAGTTGGGCATATTTCTATAGGGAGATTAAATAAACCAGCACTGAAACTGTTATATTAACACCTCCTCTATGAATGAAGAATCTCTTGCAGTAAAGTTGTTTGAAGTTTAGAAGGATTGCTCATGAAATAATTTTACATTTTTAAAATGTATTTCTTTTACTTTATTCTTAGAGACGGTTACTTGGTTAAATCAGGTCTCCTAACAATAACATTCTCTCACCTCCAAAGATGACAGCTGTTGCAGGTAATCCAAAATTAGTATTCAGTATGTTAATTTTGCTGTGTTTTAGCTGACAGACACAATCACCTGATGTTATTGATTGTTATTTATATGAATGTACTGTATGCAGAAGAGTCTGTGAGGTGTATGTTGTTACATTTCAGATTTGAAGAAAGCGTTTTTTTACTGGAGAATTTTTTGTTTCTTAGATAAAAACTTAAACAAAAGCAGGTTTGTCAAGGAAATTACTTGGTTTTCAATATTTTGAAAATAGACTTCATATTTTAAGATACTTTCAACTCT
>NW_010326289.1:2727-3238 GCF_000700745.2 Antrostomus carolinensis
AGTAACAGTGGGCATTTAGGAAGATATTCTGGGCATTATATCCCCATTTAGTGCGGGGATATAATTTATCCCCCATTTATCCATCATTTGTGATGAGGATATCTTTTTCCATATTGTACATTTTTACTTCCCTAAGCAGAGTATCATATCTGCTCTGTTTGGACCAAAATCTCTTATTTTGTGGGGCCGGGGGGGGAGGAAGACATTTCTTTATGCTTTTCTGGCCTGGCTTTGAAATATTGATACCTGCTTGGCCTGCTGTGGTGTGCGTTAATTATTCTTTTAAACTGGGGGCTGGATTCTAGAACCCAACTGGTAATTCACACAGATGCATATAAGGATGTAAAGAAGCAAATTTCTGCCAAAGATTCACTGATGTAACCAGCTTTTGGGGAGTATTTGCTTCAGCTTTTTCAGATCTGCAGAATGGCTTGTGTTGGCAAGAGCTTTTGTCCTCTGTGTTCAAACCTTGGCGTTTGGCAGCATTTGACACAGTCTCCCACAGCATCCT
>NW_010326290.1:0-448 GCF_000700745.2 Antrostomus carolinensis
GGAGCACTGAGCGCCCCCCTCAGGGCGGGGGTGGGAGCGCTGCCCCCGTGAGCGGGGAAAGCTGGAGAAAGTCTGATTTTTCCCTATTAATCTGGCCATAGAGGGAAACCAGAACGCAGGGGTTGGAGTCAGACGAGAGAGAATTCAGCTGTTCTGTCAGATGGATTGTTAAGGAATTTTTAAAGGGTTTTTTTCTCGTTAACTTATGTAATAAATATTCGAAACTGGTAGCAGGAATTGAATCCTATGGTTCCGAATTTGCTTTTCCTTATATTTTCCTTCCAATAAATCATCATGTCATCTTCTAGTTTTTCTTCTCCCATCAAATTACGAATGATCAGATTATGAAGGAATCACAGAATCATAGAATCGCCTGGTTGGAAAAGACCTTTGAGATAACCAAGTCCAACCGTACCTGTCCACTACTAAACCAGATCTCTGAGCACCC
>NW_010326290.1:610-812 GCF_000700745.2 Antrostomus carolinensis
GCACAACTTGAGGCCATTGCCTCTTGTTCTGTCACCAGTTACCTGGGAGAAAAGACACACACCCGCCTCCCTACACCCTCCTTTCAGGGAGCTGCAGACAGTGATAAGGTCTCCCCTCAGCCTCCTCCTCTCCAGGCTAAACAAACCCAGCTCCCTCAGTCACTCCTCATCAGACTTGTTCTCTAGTCCCCTCACCAGCTAA
>NW_010326291.1:0-3499 GCF_000700745.2 Antrostomus carolinensis
ATCCCTGACATTCTGTGATTCTGTGAAAGGGCCAGACCTTGCCCCTGTGATCTAAGGACCTTTCCTGGTAACACAAGATTCATGTACTGGTACTGCTAGTAAGCTTCTGAGCAGGAAGCAAACTGGTACTGCTTCTGAGCAAGCAGCAAACATAGATCTATGTCAACCAGCTGGTGTTCTAATCCCAGCATGCTGTGCCCATTCATCGCTTGGAATAATGTATTTACTAATCTCCATCACTCAGCTTCATTAGAAGGAAATAATTATCCAGCCACAACTTCAAATGGCAAAATTAATTACAGACTCAAGGGGCACACAGAGACACAGCCTATGATGAAATAGATACTCACATGGTTTGTTCTGGGATCCCCCAGAACCCACAAAAAGCATGGATAACAGATGGCCTAAACATACCTCTCTGAGACCCTTTAGCTTAGACCACGGAATCCAAGGATATACTTGCCAAAATAATCCTCTTTATCCTGCCTGGGGCCATACTAAACTTGATCCAGAAAATAAATTAACCACATGATTGCATCCATTCCTCTCCTGAAGAGCTATCCAGTATGGTCTAGGAGTTATTGTGAAATAGGGATCATTTTTCTCAATCCATGCCTGGCATTTTTTTCTTAAACTGGAAGAAAGGGAAGGTTAATCCAAATTCATGGCATTTCCTTTTAATATCTTGGCAGGGTTTCAATTTTCTTTACTGAACAGTTACATGAAGGAGAAAACAACTGAAACCATTCATTTATCTTTGGTAAATTAGAGTTGTTCCCTGTAAATCACATACTAAGATATTAAGAGTTTAGTCTGACTCTTTGGAGTATAACTGGGGGAGGAGCTGAAATGTAAACAGTGACAGGCATACAAACTAAACGAAAAAAGCATGCTTGTTTCTCAACGCTATCAGCAGAAAGGAATTAAAAGAATGTGATACAGTCTCAGCTTTAAGGGATTACTAAAGGAGGAAGAAAAGGTGATGGAAAACATTTAAGGTATCACTGGGAAACAAAGACTGGTTTTAAAACTACTTCAGGATTAACAGCAACACTGCAAGTAGAAAGGGCTGCCATCCCATTACAAAACACTGGCAGCAAATCTGGAAGTACAATTAGAGGAATTTCAAAAAAGCCCTCTTTTCTCTTCCCTTCATATTTTGTTTTTCCTAAGTGTTTCCCACCATTTTTTCTTTCTTCTTTTTTCTTTGCAAAGATGTGAGCCAAATGATCAAATATCCGAAAGATCTACTAGTAGGTTTGGGTTTTTTTTTTGAAAAGCAAAAGTGAAGTGGGATATTTAACTTTTTCCCCCTTCTTCTCAAACACTGTGAGTCACAGCAGTTAAGCAAGCCCACAAAAAAATGACTCATTGCAGAGCTAAAATGCCACAAGGCTAACTCAGTGGGAGACAAAAGCATACCATCTATGCATAAAAGAGCTGCCTGGAGATAAGACTAATTGTTTCTCCCTCTTCTAAAAACAGAATAATGTTAGAAGTAATTCCTACAAAGGGGGAAAAAGTCCTGGCTTTTCAGAATCCTAGGGTTCTACTTATCCATGAAAGGACACAGCCAGCATGCCATTATACTGTACAGGCTGCAGCAAATGGAAACAAAATGTTATTCAGCCAAGATATTACCTCATAGGTGATTAGTCAGTAGTCTACTATGAAAGTAGGAGAGAGTTTATTCTAGGACTCTTCCTTCCTAATGGTAAGTGGATGTCAGCTTCAACTGGATCTCAGGCATCCCAGTGGTTAGCACAGCTTTGCTTTCTTAGGACATGCAGCTTGGTACAACTAGTTTTTTATCACCATTAGCAACAGTAACATTCTTTTCTCCTTTAAAAAAAACACAAACAAACAAAAAAACCCAGGAACACACAGTCCTTTAAAACTGCAAATCCTTGTTATAATTTTCAACCTACCCAAGCCTTTCACCCTATAACCATTTCACTCTTGTGCTTTTGCTTATCCAATTGCAAAACACTCAAAAGCCTTCAGTCCTCCCACTTCATGGCAGTCCCTGGCTGAACGGGAGGGAACAAAGCACAGCAGTTCCTGTGAACAGCCGGATCCAGCCCCAGCAAAGGGAAGCATTAGCAACAAGCGCTGTTTTGCCACTCACCAGGAGCCAACCCTCATGTTTTCTGCTGGGATGCAAAGGCCATCTTATTTTTCATGCTAATTATTTGCAATATAACGTACTCCAGGAATATAATTAAATAGAACGAGTTACTTCTGACTTAACTAGTGAGCAGGACAGAAGTATTTCCCATAATTAGACAACTGCTAAGTGCAGTGCTGCAAATGTGAGACTGATCTGAAAGAAAGCTGACAGCCCTTTCTAACATTTTATTTCCTCTGCATTTCAGCAAGAGAACGCTCTTCAAATCCTGAGTAATGTATTTTGCACTAATGCTCATGAGAAGGCACTCAACTAAAATAGCAGACTGTACCAAGTTATTACTTAAAATGGCATATGTCCTTTCTTCTGTTTCCAAGTTCCAGGGAAAAATTCCACTTTTTGGTGAGCAGACCTATCTGCATTTCCCAATGCACTGACAGACTTTCTAAACAGATGTAGATGCTGCAGGACTTGACTTGCAGTTGCTTTGGAGCAAAGGCACAAAAGAGAATTATTAGCAGAGAATTCAGTGTCTGACATTAGAGACCCAAGCATTCCTGAAGACTAAGTGGAAAGCTGCCAGGCCAGCCTACTGAAAATGCAGGCAAACCAGGAAAAGGATGGACATGAGCAAAAAGCCACCCACATCCCTGATGAGAACTCTGACCACCGGACAGAAAGTCACACATGTAATATTGTTCATGCTTTGAGTGTCTTGGGGATCAAACCTCACCCCGCAGACTGGGGAACTCCAGTCTGCAACTCTTCCAGGTGTTCTGGCTGAGCAAGGAAGCACTGTCAAGTCTACGGTAGCTCTACATGCGTCCTTAGGCAGAACTAGGGGAAGAAGTTAAAGCTGCACCATCAAGGCAACATCTTAGAGGAAATTTTGAAAGTACCCAAACACTGCTGGATTTTGGACAAAGAGGTGCCTGAAGGCACATCTACCTCATGCAGTGGGATAACAAAGGACAGCAGTGAGTGTGAGCCACTACACTCACGCACGCAATGCCATGAGGAAATATCAGTGCTAAAGTACAGGCAATTTTGATGGGGGATGCCACCCTCAGCAGTCAGACACAGTCCTACAATGACACAGCTGTAACTCCTCTGGAACAAGCAATGACACAGCTAGCTTAAGTATCTCCATGCTACACTCAGTGTGTCATGTAGAGATGTCTCACCAGCATCCCCTTACGAGCGTCACATAAGCAATCTACTTTCATTGTATGTGCACCTACATATATAGGCACATACATACACATTTTTGTAGATCTGCCCAGAAGACACTGAAAACAACAAAATTTTAGGAGTAGATCCTTCTATCTTGTTGAAAACTGCTACAAGTCATAGAATCATAGAATGGTTTGG
>NW_010326292.1:0-3184 GCF_000700745.2 Antrostomus carolinensis
CATATATATGTAATATATATATATTTATATATATTACATATGCATATATATAAAAAGTTAATAACTGAACAAGCTCTAAACAATATTCCAGAACCATAGATATAATAAATAAAATTTATTAAAACTCTATCAAGAGTCCAAAAGAAGTTTGAAAACTCAAAGGAATTGCAAAGTAATCATAGCCATGATTTTCCTGGTAAAGTCCTTCCAACTCACTAGTGAACACCTGCCACTACACAGATAAACAGCTTCTTGGTGCTAAATTCATCAGTGCTAAAGCTAAGAATAGATAGATTATCATCTTTACAAACCATCAGCACTGAGAGGTTCTTGCTCAGTTTATACTCATCACCTTTCCTAGTGACTACCATGAAAATTAATTCAAGTAGAGTGAGTAAAAACAAGGCAACAATTTCTGAATAATTACCATCTCTCAATACTGAATGGTAATGATACATTATGAACAAGAGGACATGCTCCTTGTCCATTAGTCCTTCAGGAACTCATGAAATAATAGTAAATGTTTCGCAAATGTGCAGAGAACAACAACAGGTGCAAGAAGAAGCAGCAGTATGAAAGAAGTACTGCATGAGAAAGTTAGGGACAGGTTGCAGCATGCCAGCAGCACAGCATGTAAAGTTACAGTAATTCTGCTTGTTTTCTGCTATGAATACCATGTTCTGTCAGAATAGGATTCCCCCTCCAAGCTATTCTTCATAAACAGGAAACGTTTCAAAACTTTAGTGTTATAGCTATACCAATGAGGGCCCAAATCCTAGAGATATTGGAGACACTGAATTCTTGGGGGTCAAGTTATGGGCCTACCTAGGAATTTAGTACCTTTGCCTCAAAGTTCATACAGGCAAAAAACATTAATGGTTTCCTCATTCATGGCGATTTTCTTTCATTAAATACATTTTTTAAAAAACCCCAACAACCCATGGAATAAGTAAGTAAATAAGATATTACATTAACCAGTAGTCATTTACCTTTTTTTTTTTTTTTAACTTGTCTTTTACTTCCGCACCAGGAATCTACTGTAGGCTACTAACCATATGTTTTATCTGACAGCTGTTTTATTTAGTAATATAACAATAGTAATATACTGATTTATTATTCATGTTCTCAAACACCCTCAGAGAAAAATTCCAATGAAGTTCAAAGATTCATCTGAATGGCTGCTGAAATTACATTTGATAGTATAAGAGTGTGTTGAACATGTCTAGATAAATCTGATGCTATGTTATTATAATGCTCTTGCAAAACTTGTAATATAACCTATTGCTAGTAAGATGCATGTTAAGCAAGGCTGTGGTCAAATATAATTATCTTCAGAGTAAAAGGTAAAGGCCAAAGCACGACAGAGCAAACTGATTTTTCTAGAAAATCTGACTAAAAACCTATTTCCCATGGAGGACTGGCAAGATGTCCTAGAGTCCAAACCCATAAGAAGCTGTCTTATCAATTAGAATTAGTAAGTGATGGGGAAGGAAGCAACTCATATGAAACAAAACAAACTGTTTATATTCAGTGTTTACAGTGTGAAGTGGTGTGAAGAAGTTAATGTAATTGTTTTGCTCGCTTTGTCTTTTTCAAGGCTTTTCTGTCTTTCTATGAAATGTTACTTCTAGTAACTTATATGGGTAGGATCTGTAAGAGTACATGTATGTATAGAGTTTTATCTCATGTTTCTGTCAATGGAAGCCAGCAGAGAAGTGTATTGCTTTTCATGTTCCCCTGTTTACAGTACTTAAAAGGTAGGAATTTAAAATCTCTTCAGAGTACTGTAGCAATTTTTTGACATTCATAGGCCTCAGGTTTACAGCATGTTCAGTAATTTCTTCAATAGCCGTGATAATCCTTGCATGTAGTCTTCCAAACATGCATGTCTGACCTTGCTTATACATATAAAGGCCTTATTTTATGTCACCATAAATATGGATAAGCATATGACTCAGTTCAATCTTCGAACAAATGTTCTCATTATTACTTCCTGCATCTGTGGATGAATCACAGCCCTCACTATTCTTTTGCATTGGACAATGAAGACTGGAATAACTTCTAGTGTGGTTAATGGTCTAAGAATATGGAAAGAAGATAGAACTGCAGAATCTGAAATTTGCTGAATCATCACCCTGAATACGGCAAGGAAACATGAGCAATGAATACGATGGCAGCCCGGGGGCTACAGAATAAAAATCACAGTATGCATTTTATGCAGATCTATTTCTGTACTCATGTAGATGTAATATTGTAATGTAATTATATATTACATTACAATGTACACATCTACAATATGTAATATGTAGATGTAAGATACATATCAACAAAATAATAATCATAAATTATGTAATATTTGTCTTTTTAATGCTATTGGCATGCTACCACTGTAAGACTCCAGAAGACAAATTCTTCCTTACCCACATATTTCAGTAATTTCATACCTGAATATTTTGAAAAAATTTGAAAGTTTTATGGTCAGACTAGGCTTGGGGTGCATTTAAGTGGACTCAGTCTCCTCCTGAACTTTTATCTACTATAGGAGGACTATTTTTAGCACTTATAAACCCAATCTTTATCAAGCAGTTACCCAATTGTTAACTGTATGATGAAAATTTGTATATATAATTGTACATGCCTATCTAAAATTGTATTTCTGTTTTGAGCCCAAGCTAGTAGAAAAATTAAAAAAAAAAAAAGTTTCTAAATACTTCATGGAGAATTGAGTTCTTTTCCTATTGGAAACCTATTCTGTGTAATTTCTTTAGTGCTATTCACTCCCTGCTTTCTCTTAGATTTCTCCGTGTCCTCCACCTGTGGAACAAGAAAGATATTTTAGTTTAGTTTAAAATGCATCCCTTGGCTGATGATCTCAATTCCCAGATATATGGCTTAAAGAAGCACTGTTGGGTAAATACTTGCATCAAGTCAAGACCAGTTCTACACTGCTTCAAATCCCACCTCCAGAGTGAAAAAGGAAAATTAAAAAATCTATGATTCATGTGGATTTATGAATAAACCATCTTTGAATTACTTTGAAAATCATTCTGTTTAAAATCAATTGAAAGTTTAGTGTAAATAGCAGTGATGCTAAACCCTGCTCTCTCAGATCAATATATCACCATTAATTAATCTAGTGGGATATCTAGTGGGGTATCTAGTGGGGTCCCTCAAAGGTCAGTAC
>NW_010326293.1:0-852 GCF_000700745.2 Antrostomus carolinensis
CAGGGCTGACCAAAAGTTAAAGTATGTTATTCACAGCGTTGTCCAAGTGCTTCTTAAACACTGACATTCATGGGGCATCAACCACCTCTCTAGGAAGGCTGTTCCAGTGTTCTCTCAGTAAAGAAATGCTTCCTAATGTCTGACACAGCTTTGAGCCATTTCCAGGCACCCTGTTGCTGGATCCCAGGGAGAAGAGATCAGCAGCTCCCCCTCCATTTCCCCTCTTCAGGAAGCTGTAGAGAGCAATGAGGTTGCCCCTCAGTCTTCTTCTCTCTAAACTAGACAAGCCCAAAGTCCTTAGCCGCTGCTCACAGGACTTGCCTCACAGCCCTGTCATCAGCTTTGTGCCCTCCTCTGGACACATTCAAGGACTTTAACCTTCCTTTTCAATTACAGGGCCCAGAACTGCGCACAGAATGGCACACAATACTCCTTTAGGCTTTCTGGAGTTTTTGGGAGCTGCCAGTTCTGTCTAGGGAATCACAAGCCTTGTAGCTGTGAACTGGAACTAGTAATAGTGCTAAACCACCTCTGCAAAATTACAGAGACCCACAGCACTGTGCTCTGGAGAGGAACACCCAGAGCACAGGTCCGGCCCTACAATAGTCAAAGCAGGGCAGGGAGGCTGTGGAGGACCAGAGGGAGAAGCCTCATGGCACTCTGATAAGGACAATGAGAGGAAACAGAATCACAGAATCCTTAAGGCTGGAAAAGACCTCTAAGGTCACCCAGTCCAACCACCATATCCCTGAATGCTACATTTAAGTGTTTCTTGAATGCCTCCAGAGGTGGTGACTACCACTTCCCTGGGCATCCTGTTGCAATGTCTGACCATTCTTTTGGAGAAGAAAT
>NW_010326294.1:0-23165 GCF_000700745.2 Antrostomus carolinensis
TATATATATATATATATTTAAATTGAGCTATCTCAGAGAAATCAGTCTTTGCTTAGACACCTTTAACGTACTTATTAGGAATCAAAGCTTAAACTTGTTAATACCACACCACAGATTAACACTTGGACACATGAAATGGGTCCACAGTAAGGAGAGCAAAATCCATACTTACAGCTATGAAGTGATGCACGATTTTCACAACTTTTTTTTTTTCCCCCCAAGGGTATGAATACTCATCTTGTAAAAGGCAAAATATATACTGATAGAAATTACCTTGGGACTTGAATAGTACCAGAACAACATGCCCAGAGTTTACTGCATGTAAATGCCTGGAAATAAGAAGCTGTCAGGTGCACAGAGCACCTTTTCTGTCCTGGTAGTGAATACATCAGCGCTCAATAAATGCAGTTATTTTATCCATTGTAAAATTCCTAGACAGTAAAGAATAGGAAAACTTCACATTAATTATATTATTTCACCAGAGTGGTTAATCTAATGATTTCAACTACACTCTCTTTGTGCAGCTAAAAGATACTGTATATACTTACATGTTTTATACTTCATAAGCAACTAACAGCCAATTGCTTATTGTCTATTCAGAGCTTAAAATTAAGTGCCCAGCTGTGGCAGTTAACCACATTTTCTGTTAAGATAGAAGGGTGGTTGTTTTTATTCAACAAACAGTTCATTTTCATCATAAGTAAAAGGGAAAAAGGAAGTATGCAAGAAGCGTGAATTTGACCGTAGCGTAAAGAAGTGACCAGCAGGTGGTTCTGGGGCACAGTTACACTAGATTTATTCATTTATCTTGGAGTAATCCTGAGTCCTAGCTATGGAAGCTATGATTATTTGGCTTAATCTTGTTATAGCTAGAAACTTTCTGCAACATACCTATTCATTTCCAGCAGAAATTTACCATATGCACTTTGATGCACTACAACTGCTCCTAATTACAGTTTTATTTTAGTACATTTTCATCTTCTTGAGAGTTTGCATTTATGTTCCCACTTGAAAATAGGAAAAAATCCATCCCAGCAGTGTCAAACTTAAAACTTATTTTTTTTAATTATTTTTTCTAGCTGAATAGAGTTTGCCGTATATTTCTTACTGCTTTGTTCCTTCTCCAACTCTTTCTAAGGAGGCTGCAGGGGTTGGTGTTTTGGGTTTTTTTTATTTTTTGGTCCATTCAATGGATCTAACTGAGCAGTCAGCTTCTACTCACCTCAAAGGTCTTTACAGCAAGGTCCCAGAGCTGGCCCAGGGCATGGTCAGACACATGGAACCCACCAGCACTTGAGGCTCCTTTGCACAGTCAGGTTATGGCTAGGTCAAACATACCTGTCCCTACAGCCTTTCTTCAATGGCAATTAGTAGTGAATATTTAGGATCATACCTGACTCATTACTAGGTGCAGAGGGAAACACTTTGCTGCACGTCCAAGGTTCCTACAATCATCAGTTTAGAATAATCCAGAGCCAGTAGGTGTAGCTGGGACATCATATTACAAGGACTTTCAAAAAGGCCTGGGTTTACATTTTTCCATGACTCTGATTCCTTTTTGGAGCTCGCTAACATTATGAACACTTTGGGGCAGTGGGTGTCACAGTTTGATGATGCACTACAGAAGTGTATTCCTTGTGTAATCATGCAACCTAGGAATTGCATACAATTACTCCTAGTTCTCCTGCTAGGAAAAACAGTTAGAGCTTTTTCCTGCCATTTATTACTTTACAGACCTAAATTACTATTTGCTTCTATAAGGATATCATTAAAAAGTTCATTAAAGTCACTATTAAAATGTGGCATATTGACAATTACCACAATTTGTTGCCTTATTTTCCTTTTATAAATCTGTGCTTTCTTTAGGGTTTCACTGGAAACAACCCACCTTGTTACTCCCATCTCATCTGCTCTTGCTGTAAGAATCCCATCAATTCTCTACCTTCCAGCAAGTTTCTGATGCATCTCATACAACAGTAATTTCAGGTGTCCAAAGCACCCAGATTTCATTACACTGCTGTAGTTTTTAAGACTTCAAGCATTAGTATAAAAATCTGCGTATTTAGTCTTGTTGCTCAGCTGGTCTAATCAGAATAAAATCTTACATCCCAAGACCCTTCTGCATTGTTTTCTACCTGAAGTTTATCAAATTCTACCCTATCCCTGGATAAGAAAGCTGAGTTTCAGCAATTTCTTCCATAGAAGATTAAATCCCTCAAACTACTCATTTGTCAAAACCATTCATTCCCCAAGTTCCCTACAGGCTTCTAACTTCAAATGGCATTTGGGCTTAAACTAAATCCATCTTAAACAGCAACTATTAAAAGGAGCCATGAAACTTCATGAAAACCTAGAGGGACTGCTAAGCGTGTCATTTGCCTCCTCATTGTTTGCATTGTTTTATTTATGAAAACAAATTTAAACCAAAGCATACCATGTTTATTCTTTACACAATACCACCTCACCATGTAATACACACTGGCCAATAAATGTGCACGGCCATTTTGTGTGCCTAAGAAAGGAAGGCAGTTTTATGCACTTATCTACTCGCCAGCAACTTGAAGTATCTGAAATGCACGACTACCAGCAGCCTGCTCAATTTTATCATCTCTTTTTCAGATAGCTTCCACTAGAGCAATGGCAGAGAGATGCAGAGCTGCTCCTGCTATTTCAGGCCCTTCATCCCCTTTCATGAGGGTAGCATTTGGATCAAGGAGCTCAGGGTGCACAAAGGAGTATTACACACAGCTTTTCCTTTCTTTTCTAATGCCACTATCTTTTACTATGCCACAAAGCCCTATCACTGAGTATACTTTGGCGATGTGACTCTTTCCACAGCAGCCTCCTTGTTGATTTTTTGAGTTCTTTTTGACAGCAATTTTGAAGATCATACAGGTAATGGCACATTCTGGTGCGCTCTGCACCCAATGATAATAATGTGCCTCTCAATTCACTGGAAGAATATTTACCAGACAAATCCTGGACAATGCATCACAGCTTCAAAGAAAGTAATTCCTAGCTCTGACTCTGCCGGTAATGATGAGTAGGTCACATAAGGGTAGCACTCTCAGCCTTGAACTTAAATCCTCTGTGCTGCAGCCAGCCCACTCCATTTTCTCTAACAACAGGAGGTTGGCAAAGAAGCTTGTAAATCAAAAACTAATCATGAAATGGAGCCAGCTTTTAGACCAATATTATATGGCAGGCATTCTTCCACGCTGCATGAGGACTGAGCTCCACAAGGCCTTTCACCCTCCAATCCTATATCCTGTAATACTGCTGGCTAAGTACTAGTGCTTAGAGAAGTTTGGTCACTGCCTTAGCAGTACAGACAGCAACTCCAAAGTTGTTATTCTCACAAACAAAACTTTAAGTGATACTTAAATACTTCTACAGAGAACGTTCTCAATTCTTCTCCCCATTTAATACTCCCATGCTCCTACCAGGAAAAAATAATTCATACTGGATCCAATTAAGATGCAATCAATTTTAACTGGATGTGTTCTGAGTAGGCATAAATATTTCTCATAAAGGAAGTTGGCAAATTTGATTGATATAGATTAATACAGAGAAAGTGAATTATATTATGAACAGCTGGAAATTAACTTTGTCCTCACAAGCATGAGATAATACCAAAGGTCTCTTGGCCTTCAAGTACATACAAATTGAAGAGGAAGAGGGAGTTTTTCAAACAGGGCAAAAAGATCCCCTTAGCACAGCAGGAAAACAGCTTGCTACATTTCCGTACTAATGACCTGTCAACTTTGCGTTCCAAAATACAGCTCTAAGTTGGAAAATGTCCTATTCTGTGTTCATGCCCTCATTTCACATTTCAGTCAATGTCCTCTTTCCAGTTTGTTTCCCCCATTATTATTTATAATTATTTTAACATCAGTTGTGCTACCTACATTTTTCTTTACAAGCATTGGTCCCCCCACATGCTGCTTATGAAGTTCTCTTCCTTTCTATTCTGGCTATTCACAATTGTTGCTCACCTGGCCAGCGAGTGAGACCACAACCAAGACTTTGCTAACCCAAATCAGTTTTTACCTTTCTCCAGTTAGAAATGAGATGAATGAACATCACAAGAGACGGACCAGTTTCTTGCCATTAACCAGTACAATCCAGTACCTGTTCTACAGCCATACACCAAGTGTGCTTGTTCCTTCTCTGATGACGGGGGGGGTTCCCCTTTAAATACCCACAGAAAATACACCCTCAAACCTCATCTCGTTCAGCACAGCATGGCAAACTATACAGTGGGAGGATGAGTACATCATCCTCTCAAAGTAGCAGTAATGACCTATTAGGGCTTTGAGAAAGGCACAAGACTTGATAAAGGGATGAGTCAACATCTACACTGCCAATGCTTGGAAAGGAGCATTGCCCCACACTGTTAACAGAGGCAGGTGGGCTCCAACAGAAACATGCTCCAGTCATCACCAGGGTTCACTTTGCTATTTAGCACAGCTAGAAACCCACCTACACCTACACTAGAAATAAACTGTATGGAAGACTTCTAAAGGGGTTGATTAACATCAGGATCATAAAGATGTTAAAGCACTAGAAGATGAGGCATTTGGAAAGCTTCTCTTTGGTGAGATGAAAACCTACCATCACCTTCAAAAGAAGCCTAAATCTCTGTCACTCTGCCTGACACAGTACCAATGACGAATGCCACTTCCAAAGTAACAAAAGAGAGAAGAGTCTTTTGCAGTGTATATAGTCAGCACAAATACAGATGCACACATAGTGGAGTGAGGAACTCTAGCTCAAACATGCCAGGCTCCAAGCAAGTCACTTCCACTCAGTCATCAGACCTTGGACTTGCAATCAGATTATATGAAAGTAGTAGTCCAGCATTTAACAGGGGTCAAATAAAACAGAAGAAACCAATAGGAAACAAAAGAACCCCTCAAACATTTTGCCATTATACACTCTTCAGTGGCCCTTCATCTGCGACACTGTTTGTAGTTCTGTCCCTCCCACAGCGACAAACCTCTCTGCGTGCTTCCTCTGGGCAGAACTGGGTTACCCACTCCTGGAGATGGATACACCCTGGCAGACAGCCCCTGGCATCAGACACTGTTGTTCTTTGGTCCTCTCTCCTTCCCATCAGCTATAACATCTCTGTAGATCACTAGTTGCAATTAGTTTACGTCGGTAACCAAGATGAAGCAAGGTCTCACTGTAGGGGAATGATGACAGTCATAGCTACGTTTTCATCCTACTGACTGGGCAGTCTTTAACCACCCCTTACACTGAGTTATAGCTGCAGTTTAAAGTGAGAGGAGATGCATCTCACTTTGATTTATTTGGGCACCAACAATCAGGATATCTGTACCAGAGCAGGCTGCCCTAGGCTGCTTTGGCAGTCAGCAGAGACCTCATTCATATGGACAGTGGTGTCCACGGCCCACTACATCAATTTATTTACCTTTCCCATACCTTCAGCATGTCATCTTCTCTCTGTACTTCAGGAATCTGAAGATTTTTAATATACGTTGCTATTGATTTTTTTCCCACACTTCTAACAATCTCCATTAGTCATTTCTAATGCAGCTGTATCTTTCACTGACAAGGGATGGCCAGAATAGGACAGGGCTGTCACACTTGCTTAGCTGCCTTTGTTTTCTTTGGCTTTGCATTCCTTTTGGTGTCAGCCTTGTGTTTTTACCCTGCTTGAGAGGAGAGCACAACTCTCTAAATTATTTGTCAAGCTGCCTCTAAGGTTTCCTATCTTAGTCAAGATCCTGTTCACAAAAAGGTGTTATAAAGGCTAATTTAAGTTACTTAAAAAGACAGATAGGTATAAGGTGCTTTACATTGACTGCCACAAAATTCAAAAGGCAAACATCTCTGTATGACCATAACTTTAAAATTTACTTCATCTTTACATAGAAATGTAGTAATATGGAGAAGTACCTGCTCTGGCAGAAGCCACTGATTACACATCTCAGCTATTGCTCAGAAAGGGATTGATTGGGAATTTAAAGAAACTTGTCCTTTTTTTGGCAACATGTGGGCCTCAATGTACCACCATACTTTTGCTGGGAAGGCAAAACACATTTAATCTAAGCTAACTTTGACTTGTGAACTTGGGCTAAAGCACATCGACAATCCTGTAACAACTTCTAGTAAGCAAAGCGAGCATAGGCCTTCGCTTGTGTACCTGAAAACAGCAGCAGAGTAACAGACATCTCTCATCAAAACAGTAAGATGTACTTTCCATTTAATTTTAAGAGTTTACACCAGCACGGAATCCTTTAGCTCAATACTCTCAAGGTAGCAATTAGCTTTAGAAACCAAAATAGAAAACCAAAACCAACTTGATCAGGCAAAGCAGACACAAAAAACCTTCCGGCAAACAGAAGCCATGAAACTAATGTGAGACACAGGGAAAGCCTTACAACAGAGACAAGAGAAAAAAAAAAAAAAAAAAAAAACAAAACTCCAGGAGAAAACTGTGACTAGGCAAGTTGAGCCCTTGAAAGCAGTTTTGAGATCTTGCTTTGTTATGTTTTATAGAAAGCAAAAAACCTGAACCCTGGTGTTGCTTAACATCTCTGTCTACAGGACAGAAAAGTCAGAAGCACTTGTTAAATATATGTCCAATTTTAACAGAAAAAAGGTAATTTAGTGACAAGATGCTGATGAAACTCTTACTATTTACATTGTAACAGAGGGCAATATCAAAGAAGAGTTGACATTTTTGTGCTTCTAGTCCCAGTGTGTAGATGTGGAAGTGTTTGGGAAGAGCTAGCTGAGTACTCACATCACTTGGCAACTAGTCCTGAAAACAGGGAAAGCCAACATTGTGCCATGCTTTAAACCCAGTAAATAAACGTCAGTTGAATATTGATCCCAGGAAAAACATAGCAAGCACACATATGAGACTCAATGCATGCTACAGGAATATCATATAATTACACCTATTAACATGGCCTTATGGAAAACACTAGGAACTACCTTTGTATTATTTTTAACTAAATTACAAGCCTGGACAACAAAGAGAGTGCAACTTACTAAGTTTAAATTTCCATGGCCTCATACCACTTAAGCTGATCACAAAACTATGAAAAGAAACCAGATGAAAGTTAAATAGATTAAGAACTAGTTAGCTGAGAGATCTCAAAACGCAACGAGGAGGAAATCACTGCGTTAGCCATGTGTAAATACAGGTCTGGAAACATTTTGGAAATGCAGAGTGTCCTGACCAGGAAGGGTCTGGCCACCACCAAGATGCTGCAGAGCTCCTTAGGTACCTCTTTCCTCTTAAGATTAAAACAGTTGCAGACTTGGAGTGTATTCAGGGCAAATATCACATAGGCTCATGCCAGGCCCATTTTTCCCCCAGCACCAGCCTGCAATCACTGCTGGAGACAGGACACTGTCCGCAAGTGCTGATGCAGTCTGTCACTGTGTAACCACGGGGATAACAAGGACACCAGCCAGGTTCCATTACCGCTCTATTTGGTATTAGCACAGCCAAGGGGGAACCCTGGGTCCATAACCCACAAAATGAAATTCACCTGAGTCTTTCAAAAGGAGCCAGAGAAAAGACCAGATCAATGACCAAATCAGAGAACCTTTGGTATCATAAGAAATGCTTTAAAACTCCATTTCAATTCACCAAACAGAGACTGAGGACTCACCTGATCAGACCTGTGCCTGCTTTAAGGTACCAGGCCAGAAACCACTTTCACCATGAAGAACAACAGTCCAGCAAGGCTTAACTCTCACCATGGGAACAAGGAAGGTGTATTTTCTTTTAGAAGTGGAATATTTAACTTTTCAAGCAGTTTATCAACAGTGTGAATGGATTGTTCATTAATAGAAATGTTACTAGATGAGGATTGGGAAAATAAAACCCGTGCTGTGTGAGGATATTCACACAACCTGAGAGACAAGAAGGTTACAGCAACTTTATAATCCATTCACTAGCTATAACACTTTCCGATTTTCCAGCTCTCAGTCTCATCTTGGCACTCACCTAGCAGTAAGGTTTATATTTTAACTTGAGCTGAAAGAGCGTTCTTCTTAGCTAATACCCTGATGTCTTTGAAGGGATGAAGCAGGAAAGGGTGAGAGGCTTATCTCAACTCAGCTTTTCCTTTCTTCTACTTTTCTGTGGGTTTAACCTAACAGATAGCAGTCACGTACAAAAAATTGGACTGACATCTAGATCTCATAAAATACATGGAGCTATTCCACAGTTGTCACATTGCTCATCCCGCTTAAATGCCTATTAGAACTCATAGAAATGGTACAAAAAGTTTCAAGATTATGCCCAGCCGTGGAATGAAAAGGTCAGTGCAAATCAGTACTGAAGTGAGAGTGAATATGTGTTTTCAATGTATTTTAATGTTTACCAATCCGGCACACACAAGATACAAGACACTTAACAAGTCAGAAGACAAAAGAAGAACTAGCAGCTAAAAGGAAGATAGGGAATAACAGCCTGGACTGCTCTGACTTCTGTGCAAATTGGCTGCACAGAGAGTATTCTTTATGAGGGGATGAACAGATCTTTTGAACACCACTTGCAGGCCACAGAAACAGCACTCACTTCTATCTTTTCTTGGACAAACAGATAATTAATCCGTAAATACACTAAAAAAATAAAAAAAAAGGTAGCACTTGGTTATATGAAATTAATTCATAAACTACATTTGACCCAGAACGAGCAGGTTCCTCACAATCACAGGAACCAAACTCTTCCCAGCTCAGCCCAAGCCCTGGGCAGATCTTCCCTCAGGGTCAGGGGAAGCACAGCCACTACCAGCCATGAGTCCAAGTGAGAAGCAACCTGTCAGTTTTATAATTATCTTTCCCAAAATATTTCACTTTTCTGTACCTATAATGGCACACAAACATTATCTTTTAATTTCAGATACTTACATCTGACACAGGCATGTTTACAGATACACAATATCCAAGCTGAAAACTAACATAGATCTTGCCACATTTTATAAAGAAATAAAACAAAACCAAGACAGTATATTTTTCAAATTAAGGTTTTTTTGTTGATGGTTTGTTTGGTTTTGTTTTCCTTTCCCCCCAACCACACCATATTTCAACAGTTAAAAAACCCCTAACTTTTGATGTACTGCCAGTTAGGCAAAATTGCTCTTGGAAAAAGGCAACTACCATTTCCTGTCTGTCTACAGAATAAAGGATTAATGAAAGGAAATCTCTTACTCAATTTAAAAATAATGAGGCATCAATATGTAGCTGCTTCAGCTCTATCAAACTGAATTAACAGTTCATGAGTATAAAGTTATTTTTTTCCTCAGTCTCCTCCAATGTTTGTCTTTTTTCAATACAATTGATATGAAAAATCAAACAATCTACAACTTCGTAACCACCCAATTTCTTTTCTGCTTACAAACAGCTAAAATTTACTAATTTAAGTAGTACTTAACCTTACCAAACCGACAGCACAACTTAGCAGCTACATTTTCCAAAGTTTCAACTCCTAACAGGTATCAATTGTGCCTGAATATGAGGACTTGAGTCATTGGGAGCAGAAACCTGGCACAAGCAAAGGAAGCACCAGGAGCAGCAATGCAGCAGCTCACATACCAAACTGGGCAGAAAAAGGCAATTCTCACTTTCAGGTCTGTACAGTCACCTGCGAGTTTGAGTCACTCCTGTGGCAGCACTGCTCCTCTTCACCATAACAGATTCAGCTGATTAACATGAGATAATGCTAATTGTACCTAATGTTAAAACGACTTAAAATCCTCAGGTGATGCAGAGAAACTGTTGCATAAAGATCCTGGATTTCAAGGAAGCACAGGAGTCATACTAAACAAGTTGTAATACCCACGGAAGGTATCTTTAATCTTATTATCTCACACAAAGAGCTACAGTTCACATAGTTTGAACAACTACAGTGAAACACAAGGAGCTGAAACCCCATGCAATGTTATTAACATCCAGTTTTATCATCTATTTCCTCTCTGCCGCTCCATGTTGACTGAGTGAGGCCAAATAAAGCACATATATTTTGAATTAACTATGAAAAACATGTCCTGCTAATACACATCCCATGCTGGGATTTACTGGTGCTCAGGAACTCTTTGTAATCTTGTATTCTAACCACTGTCAATTATCATAAAAAGGTTGAAGTCTTCACCTACTGTTTGATAAATAATGCATGAGAGAGCTTTCAACAACAGGCAAGAAATACAATTTCCAGATCTTTAACGCTGAATGTGTAACAAGCAGTATTCTGTAGGGACCTGAACAAAGCACGTTCTCCAGCTGCAGAGTCTGGTCAAAGAAAGGTGCTCTTTCAGTGCCTTTTACAGAGCTTGCTGTTGTCCTCAAGGCAACTGGAAACCTGTGGTTTACCATGAGATGCTGTTAATAAATAACCTGAAATAGCAGAAAGTAGTTAGAACTAGTATCATAGGATATTCCAGCTTGGGGGGGAATAATCAATATCTCAATAAAATGAAAGTTCTGTAAGGATAGTTATTGTATGCATTGTCTTAACATGCGTTCTTCTTATGGAAATGCATTTTGCAGTCTGTTATAAAGATATCTTTTTTTTTTTTTTTTTTACATAACCACAGCCGTATCCCTCAGGCCCACATACAAGCTACACTACAAAAGAAGAGGAGCACATCCTTCTCTTTCAGTTCCTCGCAGCCACAGATGCTTAAAAGTGGGGGCACTCTAAGGGAGAGGCAGGGGTAGCCAATGCACATATTGACAACACATCTTAAAGATAAATAGTTTCTCAACTCTGAGATTAAGTGCCTGGAGGGGTGTCTTAGAGCCCTTGTTGACTGAGGGACCACACTTCCAAAAGCAATGTTGCTTTGTGATGCTTCAACAGGAGCATGAATCAAAGAATCCCAGAATTGTCTTGGTTGGAAAAGACCTTTGGTGTCCAATCATTAACCCAACACTGACTAGTCCCTGACTAACCCATGTCCCTCAGCACTGTGTCTACACGACTCTTCAATCCCCCCGGGGGCGGTACTCCACCACTGCCCTGGGCAACCCCTTCCAATGCCTCAGAATCCTTTCAGGAAAGAAATTCTTCCTCACACTCAATCTCAACTGCCCTTGGTGCAACTTGAGGCCATTTCCTCTTGTCCTGTCATTTTCTCCTGGGTTGAACAGACCCATCCCCACCTCTCTACACCCTCCTTCCAGGGAGTTGGAGAGAGCCAGAAGGTCTCCCCTCAGCCTCCTTTTCTCCAGGCTCAACAACCCCAGTTCCCTCAGCCGTGAACTCAGCACACTTGTGCTCCAGACCCTTCCCCAGCTCTGTTGCCCTTCTCTGGACATGCTCCAGAACCTCCATGTCCTTCTTGGAGTGAGGGGCCCAAACCTGAACACAGCACTCAATGCGCATTAATGCTTAATAAAAGCATAAAACAAACTCCATATGGTAGCTTTGCAATTTAATATGTTAATACATTATGAGCTGATGATACTGATGTTGCGCAAGCTGTACTTGAAAGGGTTTTTAATAACCCAGGGCAGTGGTCCCTGAGCACCTTGTGCCACACCGCTGGGCAGTGCTGAAGCAGGCAATCCGTCCCAGCGGTCTGCAGCAGGGGCAGAAGTATGAGGAGCCCTACTAAAACACCCAGCCTAAGGCCACCGAGCCAAAAACACACCTCAGGCCTGACGGCTTCTGCTGCACACACAGGTTCACTGAAAAATGTAGATATCTTTGCATTCATAGTCTAGCAAAAATGCAATATAACATTAGTTACATGTTGGTGAAAATATAAAATATTTTCTTCTGTCAAGGCCCTTCTGCAAAGGTCTTGCTTTTACAATAGAAATGGGAGAAATTAACTGCAAAGTGCATTCCTTTGTGGACAAACAAAATCAAGGACAAGAGGCTATTGGCTACAAGGATCCTTCCCTTTAGATATACGACCACTAACATCCCACTGAGGGTGTAAGGTCCTACTGAGAAAGAGTCTCTAAACTGTGAAAACAGTCTTAATGTATATTCTAAATAGGTCAAGAAAAAAAAACAAACAACTGAAAATTCCTTTATGAAAATATGCAAAGCAACAACTGCTGACAAATATACTTTTACTTATCTGATTTAAAAAATACAGCAAAAAATCAAAACTTTTTCTTTCCTACAGAAAAGACGTGCAAGTGCGAGCACATTAGTGTGTAGAACATCACATCATAAGCATCAACCATTTGGCCACTTGTTTTTTCCTTCACTGGGCAACTCCTTGCTATCAGATAAGATACAGTTGACAAAAACCTCATTCAATTCTAATCCTGAAAGACAAATATTTCAAATATTTGGAAACAGTGTCAGGGTTCTTGTTTGGCAGGAGGTCCAACACCTGTACTTCATGGCTCACCTAACAAAGCTCAATCCTGTTGTACTTGCAAGACCTCTTCAGCCAACACCGAAGATAGATAAAATGCATACATCAGTGCACACATCACACTGAATAGTCCAAGCTAGTCAACAGCCATGCTGGAGAAAGACGAGTTCTGGAGAAAAAGATTTCTTACTTCTTGCAGACCATTCAAGCAATCATAGTTCATCCCCAGTCCTGAAGTACACTGCTAAGGTTATCTTATTCCACTCAATCTAGAAAAAATAAATTGCATGAACCATCTAGCAAAGTGTTTACAAATCCCACAGAGTACGTGCCAGAAAGCAAACCTGTTCCCTTTGATTGCTCCTCTGTGTAGATAAAACTTTACATCTATTTGCTTACTGATGTAAAGTTCCTGTCATCACTCAACTACAATACAGAGAAGAAATACATAACAAGCATAACTGTCTTTGGTAAAAATACACTGACACAGCAACTAGATGCTTCTGGAGATAAGCAAGCTTCAGCTTTCAAACCTCAGAGTAGAGAAAACTATTTGGAATTAAGTAAAGCTATGTTGCAAAATCCCAAAACGGACTCCTCTGCAACACCATTCAGATTCCAGCCATGGACAATGGTCTGAGTCAAGTCTGAAACCTAATTCAATGTAATTCATAGAATCACAGAATGGTTTAGGTTGGAAGGGACCTTAAAGATCATCCAGTTCCACCCCCCCTGCCATAAGCAGGGACACCTTTCACTAGACCAGGTTGCTCAAAGCCTCAACCAACACAAGTAAGGGGAACAAATCCCACAGAGATTAAGTCTTCAGCATGTGGACAAGCGGACCCAGTAAGCTGAACACGAAGCTCCAAGGAAAAGTTCACTGTGCTGCACATTCACCTGCCTCACAGAAACACTTTAGTTGTGGCAATACAAAATTGCTCCTAGAGACTCCAGAGACTGCAGAGGAATCAGAGCAGACTTCTTTCATTGTCACTAACAAAAAGGAATACGTTTACTAAAGAGAGTTTGCACCCACTCTAGATAAAAGGCTGATCTCTTCTGCAAAGGAACCTTGAAGACAGCAGCAAGGCAGTCCTGGTTGTGGTGGCCTGATCAGGAGGATCAAGGTTTGCCTAAAAGCTGTTGCAGCCAGATGATTCCCAGCCACCAGGGTTGGAATTAGAATTTTCTATTAAAAGCCCAAAGAAGGATAAATTCTGAAAACTTCTGAATGTATCTTATTAATAAAGCTGTTAGATATCCTAAGTTGTAAAGTAGCAGAAGAGTGAACTGGCATCTGCTGAGTTCCCTCATGCACAGGTGATGTAAACTAGATACTCTTCCAACCAGTAATTTCAGGTTTCTTACAGAAATCACCAGATGAAATTGTGTCTCACACTAAGCAGAACTAGATGTGTGGGTTTTCACTGCCATGGATGGCATCACTAAAAAATGACTGTCCCCAAACCAGGTCTCTGACAAATTGCTCTGTCTGATCCTTCTCCCTTAAACAACAGTGGTGGCTGTTGATTCTGCAGCAATTTTCTCACTCACCCACAATTGTGCACAAAAACTGACTCTTTTTTTAAACCATAATTTCTGTTCTAGAAAGTCATAGAGTGATGTCGCATCTGGTATGGAGCAGTATATTCATTTTACCTAGATTGTATTTACTGGCATGCTTATACTTTTTCTCACGTACTACTGAAATCAGGTCCTGAAGAATTCCTGTTCCTTAAAATAGCATGCTATATTTGTTATTGTTCAGCTAATATATGTGCCAATATATTTTCTAATTGCCAAGCTTGAAAGATTTATTATAATCCTCATCATCTCATTTGTGATTTCATGCATCAGCTCTTTCACTACTGTGGGCTGAAAATTATCTGCTTTCCTTCCTACTCCTCCTGTTTTGAGGACAGACAGCTCCCTGATTTTCACGCAGCCTAAATGCAGTCACTTCCATTGCTTCCACACCTTTTCATCAGATGTCTTGCCCTTGCCCTCAATTTCAGCATAGTCCTCCTGAATTACAATGCAGACAAAGCGTGCATTTAGGTATGGGGCAATCTCTAACACCATCTGTAACCTTTACTTTCTCCCTAAAGCAAAGTTATCCCACTTCATTTATACTTTTTCTTCTCTGTGTTGAAAAATATTTTTCTTTTTAATATATATTTCAATGTCCAAGTCAAGTAGATTTTGATCATTCTTACCTCCTGACGTTTTGGTCAAAGCCTTCTTTCTTGACTGACCCCTTTCTCCATTGCCCATCTACATACCAAGTGTTTTTGAAGAATCTCATTTAGCTAGCTGGTTTGTTTTTAGTTTCTTGAGTTAATAAAATAAAATCTTTTATGTTTCCTAAAATAGCATTGCTTAAAATGGAAAAAAAAATTAAAAATCATAGTGATTAAATACTGACCTATGAATATAAATTCAGTTGAAGAGCCATACTGACATTCGTAATCCTGAACCCTTTCAAATACCAGCTCACCTCCACTGTGATAGAGAACAACCCAGACACTGAACTCTGCTTGTCTCACCCCTTTTGATATTGTAGTTTACCACCCAGTTCAAATAAAACAAAACGACCTGAATTTATAATGATTTTTGCCTGGAGGCTGCTGATCCCAGCTACCTCAGCACCTATCATTCTGAATCTTGTATGAATGTCCTCCATTAATATAGCAACATTCCAAATATTTAGAAAAATATGCATATAGAGGGCTCCGGTTGTTGACTAATTCCCCAAAGCTTTTCTGAGCAGTATTAAATGAATAAATAAGAACATGAAAAAAGCATCATAGAAAACGGGTTTGAGTTAGGGCTAAAAGAGAGAGAAGTGTCATCTTGCCTCTGTTAACCACCATTTGCAACTACAAGGTTTCCAGTCAATCCAAATTGCCTTTAATAAAGAACCGTCCTCAACTATGCTTTAAATGAGAAAATAGCATTTAAGTTCAAAGTGATTGAAGAGTAACTGCACTCGGTAATTTTTTGGATTACCTAGAAAACTCATCATCCAACAAGATGGCTGCTTCCAAAATTCCTTTACATTTCCAAGGGATTGCTGGCAGTCCTCTTCTGGCAACTTCTCCTCCCGTTTTCTTTTCTAAAGCTGTAATTCCTGTCTAGCTAAGAATAATGAGCTATAAATCAGAAGTTGAGTTATACAAATCACACTAGCAGGAGCAAATCCAATGCAAGATGCAACATAGAGTCAGCTGCACCTTTTTTATTTCAACCTAAGTGTCAAATTGACAGCCCAAGAGGCCATTGCAAAACCCTCCGTGACACACAAGCAAGTGCTTAATGTCAGAGAAAATACTTCTCCATTCCCCTGGGGAGTGAGCTGCACACAGTGTCAACACAGAAGGTCCTAGAACTGCAGCAATCTTTAATGAGAATTATTTCAATGGTCATAATCTTGTTCTTTTTCTTTTGGATCCAGTACTTCAACTCTCACCTACCTCAGGAGTAAAAAAAAAAATTCACTCTGATTTTGTAATGAAGGATGAAGATGAATTATTTCCAGTTGCCCTCTACAATCCAGAGCATAAACTTCCCTGGATGTCCCCAAAATGTTAACAGCCACAAGGCGAGTAATATTCAAAGCTACTACACAGAACACTCGTAAGTTCCCTTGGGACATCCTTGGTCATTTAAAGTATCAGAAGCTTGTCTCTCTCTAAATAAGATCTTGATGCAGAGATTTTCAAGAAAGTTTAGATAAAACAGGAGCTACTCTATTCAAAGATACTTAGAGAAACTAAAGTTCATTATATCTCAATATTATACCAATTTCAATGTTAACAAATTAGGTACAATGAGGAGAAAAAAAAATGAATATTACTTCCTTACAGCTGTTGGTAAAAGAGGAAGTAAATAGTAATAAGATGATGAGTACACCATCTCATTCTTTTTTCTTTTTCTTAATGATCAACATAGGAGACTGTAAGAACATTACTTCCCCAAAAGATGCAAACAATTCAAATAAATTCGCATTACAAACAAACCACACAGCTTGCTAATAAAGCAGTTTTTAGTGTGTGCCCTGAATCATAGAATAAGTAAGTTTTGAAGGGAGTGCTGGAGGCCATCTAGTCCAAGCCCCTGGTTAAAACACAGCCAACCTCAGAAAGCAGGACTGACTAATTTCACAGCTTTTTCCAGTATTTTCTGTTAGACTGAAAGCTAAAGTAGTAACTTAACTGTAGGTTATCAGAAAGATAAAAATGTAAACACCTGGTCCAGAAAGCTAATCCCTAGCAGCATGTACACAGGGTTCACATCCTATCAAGAGTCAATATTACCAAACAAGTTTCCAAATCTCATTCTCAAGAAAAGGTCCAATGAGAAAAGGATAATAAGTATTTTTCAGGCCAGGTATAAGAAAAACGTTAATCTCTGAAAACATTGTAGCCAGTGAGTTCCCCAGGAAAAGGGACAAGAACCTTTTTGGATGTTTCCTCTCTCATGGATGAACCTTTCTAGAAAGCGGAAGGGTGTCCCCACAACCTATACAGTCTTTAAATGGTAAATGCAATTATATTGACTACACATTCACATCATCATACACCTGCAGATATTTTGGGTCCATAAATAATATCTCAGAAAACCTACACAGCTGGTGAACAGGATTCCTTTATACCATCTAGAGACTTGTTACAAGTATTTTTCATGGCCTGAAGGCAACTTTATACATAAACTGACAACTGTCCGTCTGGCTTACATCCCTAATACTGCAGAAAAGCGAATGAAACCCAGGTAGAACCACAGTCTGTAAAATGTGCCCAGCGTGAGTTCAACAACTCATCTTTCATGCTTTCAAAGGCATGACTAAGAAATAAAAGGGAGCTGTGGCATAAACATCGCATTGTGCTAAGCTGCACTGAAGAACAAATCCATATAGGGGAAAAAAAAAAAGTAGGAAAAGTTGTGGAAGGCAAAAGAAACTCAAATATTAGTACCTGTTCAGTTTGTTTCTTATCTGTATTTCAAAATAATAAACTACATTTAATTTTTGTATAAATCTGTATACATATTTAGTAAAAAACAGCAATCCTGAGCTTCAAAACAACTGCTACCTATATCACACTCAACTGTACCAAATCTACCAAAGGATGTTGCACAGACACATGACTTCAGCTGTACTAGTTCAAATTTTCCTGTTTTAACACACACAAGTAGCACCTCTAAGCAGAGTGCAAAATTATAAGGAAGAGTGATATAGAACACTTACAGCATTTGAGGAAAACTTAAAAAAGGAAATTAAGCTGAATGAATGCATTAAAAGTAACTGCTCAGAAAAAGGAAAATAAAGCTGACAGAGCATAAAAGGAAAACAGATCTCCATTGATTTAAGGTTTGTTTTGGTTTCTTTAAATAGTGGCACAGACTGAGCAAAGTCATGAGAAACCTACTGAACATTTCCTTATGAAAGGCAAATTTTATCTTTGAATTTCTTCTTTGAAATTTCTATCATTACAAAGCAATAGAATTAAACCACAGAATAATTAGAAAAAAAAAAAAGAAAAAAACCCTAGGAACCAAAGCAAGGGATCTCTGGTAAATTGAAGAAAGATTAAGACAAAGCCATAACTGATGGGGTCCTCTGGGGTAAGCAGAGTTAATTCTGCAAACAGAAATTGTTAAAAAGCTACCTTTGACAAACAGATATGGAGAATGTGCTCTGTCCCAGCAGAAAAACAAGACAGGGAGCAACCTACAGATTCCAATTTTATTTTTTTTTTTTAAATGACATTCAACAGGATTTTTGTTTTTAAAAGGAAAGAGAGACAAGAGGGATTAACAAGAGTGAGCAAACAGGTGAAAAGGCCACGAGGAGGGAGGAAGTGAAGATATGAGGATTACCTACCAGCAACAAATGGT
The DNA here is from genome assembly GCF_000700745.2 of Antrostomus carolinensis. Classification (NCBI taxonomy): domain Eukaryota; kingdom Metazoa; phylum Chordata; class Aves; order Caprimulgiformes; family Caprimulgidae; genus Antrostomus; species Antrostomus carolinensis. The sequence goes on from NW_010326294.1 coordinate 18,225, forward strand.
GAGGGAATGGACTAGCCAGCACTGCAATCTCTCAACCCAGCCCTTTGTACACTGGGTGGAACTATGGAAAGATTTGGATGCATAAAAGACAGGGTGAGGAGCAGCCTATGAAGGGTAATAGCACCAGTTATAAAAAAACCCAAAAACAACAAGCAAAAAAAACCCAAACCAAACCAAACCCCAAAATAAAACCAAATAAGAAGAACTATCAAAACACACAGACATGCTTGAGAAGTTAGGTGATTCTCTCAGCTACTGGTTGCCCTTTTCAAAAACTATTAATTCCTTGTGTGGTAGATAATTTATTACAGAATTGCTCTTTTAAACTTCACCTTGTTGTGACAGTGACAAAATAATAGGCCCAACACACGCTCAGTAGTGCATTTCAGAAGTAATATTTCCCAGATTTTTCATTGGTCTCATAAACCATCCTGAAAAATAAAACTTAAATGCCTGGCAGCAGCCATGTAGAATTATTCTTCCAAAAGAACTAATATGCATTTGGGCTGATTTAGAACTTGGTATTAAATAATTATGCAAAGAAAAAAAAATTATGACCTACAAGTCTCACTCTCTGTAAAAGTTTGATGTCATTTTTACTCTGAAGTTGTTCAGGATGGCAGCCATGGCCCCTCTGTTGCGGTACCACAAACAAGAAGAAAACACCCGGTTTATACGCAAAAGAGCTCTGTCCTGAGGGGCAGGGAATCAAGCTGGGTCTTAAAACAGTGCAGGCTCATGATGCAAAAGAGTATAAAAGCATTTCAGAGTTCACAGTTGACAGGAGCCTTAACTCCCTCAGCAAATGCTTGATCAAAAAAAATCTTGCCCCTTCAGACCACACAGTTGACCACTGCTCCTCAAAGCAGCTACAGAAGAAAGGATGGGCTCATCAGAGGAAGAAAATTACCACTAGGAATGTGCTAATGGCATAAATTAGAGACAGATACCCAGAAGGTCGAGACTTGATGATTTATTTTAATCAGGCTGTATTTTCCTCAACAGTTGTGTCAGTAGGATAAAATGTAGAATACCACAATAATGATGAAAAATGGTAAGTGAATAAAGGAGAAAAAATATCAGAGCCGTGGAGGCTAACGTTTGGCTTGATTATCATGACTTTGAAAGTCTAAAAGAATTACAAGGAGTTTTCACATGAGACTGTTACAAAATAAACCAACAAACATAATTTATGTTTGAGCCCAGCAAAGCTTTGAAATCCATCATTTACTTAATTATTTTACTGTTACAGGCACTCTGCTGTTCAAATCAAGCAATAACTTAAGCAATATTAGCGCTTCAAAGTTGGAATAAAGCTAAAACTACTGAGGCTTTCAGAGCAACTTGTTTAAAAACACGGAATATGAGGGAGAAAAATATACCCTGAGTGGTTGTGCAGTCATCTGGCTTTTCACGACCAAAGCAAAATAAATGTAATTAAAGGAAGTTGAGCCATTTACAAGGTTTTTTGTGTTTTTTGTTTGATTGGTTTTTTTAAGGTATTAATGCTTATGAAATCCTTGAGAACAGCTCATTACTCTCCTGGTCCAGTTTCATGCACATGTTGAAGGATGAGAGATGCAAAGCCATACTTTCTCATTCAGATGTGAAAAAGTACTGGAGTCTTATTACTTAAAATGAAAATGCAGTTGGGTTTCTTTAGAAACCAGCAAATTTTCAAAAGCAAGCCTAGCTTATAGAAACCTTCTGAGAAAAGTAATGGGAATTTTTTTCCTGGACTTTTAAAGGTCTTCAGGCACCTCCTGAAGGAGACACAATGACTCAATTTCTCATGTACTGAATTTTCTATAGATTCTGTATATTCTGTTGTGCTAAAGCGTGAGAATACCTCTACCTGGACACTATCCTCTACATCATTCCAAGTTGTCTGAATAGCAAGCAGAGAGGACTATGTCCACCTTACTATGAGCAACTGGACATGCTGAATTTTCCACATGGTGGGTGGCAAGAAGAAACCACATAAATTTGGGCTCCTCAGAAGAAGGGAGAGGAGTAGACTTGCAAGCACTCTTATCTTAAGCCCTACAGACAATTTAAAGATTTTCTGGATCGTCCCAGAAGAGCCTGGGAACAATTTGGGGTTTTTTTTCCAAATCAGGGATGCCAGCCAAAAATGAATGCTGTTGGAAAGCACATACGCTGTGGTTACTGCAATGGAACTTGCTTGCAAACCCTTCTTCTTCCCTCTTCCAGTAGTTCCACAGTCTTTTTGCTTAGTAAGCTGTCATTTTTAGTTTAGTTTTGTGCATTTTAATAAAACAGCTCATTTTCCAACAAGTTAAGGTGAAGAATTCTTTTTACATAGAAGAGAAAGAAGATCAACTTGGGATCCCATCACACTGTTAAACATCTCACCTGGTTTTAATTGGACTTTGAAAAGAAATGAAGTGGCTCAGTCCCCCTGACCATCACCAAAACCAAGCAGGCTTACAAATCTAACATGCTTAATCTTTCAAAAAAGCTTTTTAGATACCTATCCAAAAATGCAGGTCCCACTAAATGACACTGGCTCTCCACACTTAAGTATTCTAGGATGCACCCAAATCACCTATGGCAAAGAGCTTCCCAAGATAGATTAAACTGAACATACCACAAATGCAGCTGCCAGCTTACAGCACTGTGCAGATACACTGTTTCAGTCCAGCCACGCGCAGCCAGCTCTGTCTGAGGGCCTCCTTATGGGCCTTCAGCACCAGCTCGCCAGTCTGAGCAGTGCTTCACCTGTGGCAATGTTGCTCCCAAACCTACGCTGCAGACAATATTTCCTGGTATCAGGCTCCTTAAGAAGACATGCAGAAAACCAGAGAAAAACCCACTGTACTCTCTCAAGGTATATCATAAGGATTCCTAAACATAAGAGACAGTAAAAGAGTTTCAAAGGTACTAATATCTTACCTACCATTATTACCATGGAAACAAGATTTAAAGCCCACTATTCAAATTAATATTTTAAGAAACTTACTATATGCAACCAAATATATATTTTCATAGATTAGAGAGAATTTCAGATTAGAGGGTAGGTTTGGATTAGATAGTAGGAAGAAATTCTTTCCTGAGGGTGGTGAGACACTGGCCCAGGTTGCCCAAGGATGCTGTGGCTGCTCCTCCCTGGAAGTGTTCAAGGCCAGGTTGGATGAGGCTTTGAGCAACCTGGTCTAGTGGAAGGTGGCCCTGCTCGTGGCAGGGGACTTGGAACTGGATGATCTTTAAGGTCCCTTCCAACCCAGACCATTCAATGAATTTTTACTACAGCTCTGCAACAGACAGATCATTTCCTCATTCAAATATGTTACCTGGGGTAGGTGAGGAGGTGAGCTTAGAATAAAAATACATTTCAAAATTATGAACAATGCTAATTAAACTATGATGGCTATTCAAAAACACCAAACATAATCCAAACCCTCAGCTCCAGAAGAATTGTTTTCAGAAAAAAAAAAAAGTAAAAATTGGTAAAACAGACATTTTACTGAATTACTCTTTTCTCACACCTGTTCCCACATAAATACTATCTCTACAGCTGTAAATACTACTTACAAGTGGCTGTCCAACGATCTTGAAGACTGAAGTCCTCTACAGATAAAGATGTTACAGCACTGACATGTGTTGTCAACTTCTTTACAGCCTGACAGGAACTTACTGAGATCTAAAGGTAGAGCTCATTTCCTTCTATCAAGACATCTAAGGAAAGATGATGACTTCAGCACTGTTCCAAGTGAATGCAATGTGAAATTACATCCTCCTACTAGTAGTCCTTTCCATTCAAAGTATTACATGTCATTTACCACTTGTACAATGCTACAGCAACGTGTCCTCCCACAGATTCCTGCCCTATGTTTCTATGTCAGAAGCACACTCATCTCCAGCCTCTTCCTCTGCTGCTCCTGACTGGACTTGCCACACAGACCCAGACCTGCTCCATCATCTCGCTGTGCCTATGACTGTTGACTGACCCTGTTACCACCATCACTGCTCTGCCCACCCTGCTCAGGTCCAGTGGGACTGCTTCCTGCTCAGTGGGGACACCGTCCCACCAGCGCTGGAGACACCCTGGCTCAGTGTCACCACACTGATACAAACACTACTAATAACTAGTAGGATTTTACTACACCTAACAAGCTACTTAATGCAATGTAGTAAAATAGGAGCATCACTGACAGACATGATGTGAAACAGAACAGAGGACCCCACTGACAAGCAAAACCCTACTTTCAGACAGACCTCACTCTTGAGGGTTTCCTCTGGTCATCATCTCTTCAGTGTGTGCAATCAACATGTCTCAAGCCACTATCAGAATTGGAGCACATAGGTCATGACAACTCAAGCAAGTGAACACTTCCAGCAGAGTGAAATTATTTCTTGACAGTATTAGCAAAAATATGATATAATAGCTGCAGCATCTGACAAGGCTAAATTCATCTTAGTTCACATGGACAGAAAAAAAAACAACTTACACTTTACACTGGATTAACTGTAAATAGTGCCATTGAAAAGTATACAGAAATGAGTAACATGCTACTACCACACACACAACTGAATTGAACAAGAGGTGAATTTGGTGAGCTGAGTGGGTTCAGCTCAACAGAGCCTGAGCAGGTAAGAACAGATGATTCTGGGATCGAGTAGCTCAAGTGCAAAGGAACCAGCAGAGCCAGGGCTTTTAGGAACAAGATCACCTGCCCAATATAGAGCTCAAAAGAGCTAAATAAAGAAGGAAGAACAGATTGAGCTGCAGGGTAGGAACCCTACCATCTGACACCAAACACACATAACAGGCCATTCCCCAAAAGACAAAAGAAGATCCATTTGCTCTGATATCGGTGGCAGACCTTTGCCAGTGGTGTAAGAGGAGACCTGAGCTCTCAACACTGCGAGATCTCCATGGCAGTTGCGATATTACAGAATCACAGAATGTTGGGGATT